>NC_048915.1:5358111-5528886 GCF_011077185.1 Oxyura jamaicensis
AGCAGTGACTTTTTAGTTCAAGATGCAGAGAGCAGTAGCAGAAGCTAGGTGCCTTTTCGTGACTTCTATTCATAATACACCTGTATCTAAGTTGCCTGAAGTCAGCATAATAATGAGGTGGCGCTTGTTATTCAAACCAAATTGGAATATTAGATGGAGTAATGCAAATCTCGGATTATACGATTTTCTTCTGTAAAGAAAATGTCACAAAAGAAGTTTCCAATTTGGTGTAAGAAATTGAAATTGGGGAGAAAAGACAGCAAAGCTGATCACAGATGATGGGGATAAAAAACTAGAGAAGGCTGGAAGATGAGATGAATGTGAAGCAGATGAATACTGTGGGAGCACTAAGAAGGCTGTAAAGGAATGAAGTTTTGTAGCTAGTACTGATACAGTGCAGGGGACCCTTTTGAAATGAAATTGTATGGAGCAGCAGATAACAGAAAATTGTGTCTGCGATTTACTTGAAGTCAAAATACATGCACAGCAAGAGATTAACTGCGTGTTTTCACGCAAGAAGGTGTCAGCTGTCGCCTTCAGGACCACATGTGGAAAAGAAAACAGGGTAGTAAGGGAGGGAGAGAGCAAACACAGCAATCTAGCAAACACACTGTACTGACATCCTCATGGCTGGAGGAATCCGAGGTATGCTCGCACTAAGTGACACGATGGTGTGTCTGTTTTAAACCACATCCCTGAAGCAAATGCAGAACAGGATCTCCTTGGATATCCCTCTTTTTCATTAGGCTATGATTACCTCAAGGATGTGGGAGCAGCTGGGAGAGGCTGTTAGGAGGGAAGGCCTTCCAGAGTCACAGCACTGAAATTTGTGTTATGTCGGGTCCCAACTCACCCGGCACCGCTGCTGCCCTGCGTGCTGAGGGGGCACAGGCACTCTCCTGGGGCCACGATGGCTCTGTCAGAGCTGCAGGTTGACGGCACCGCGCCAGCCCCATGTCAGAGCCTGCCCCCAGCAATATTTATTTTACTTTCTTTCAGAGATCGACCAAGGGAGCTGTGGTGATCCTGGGATCCCGGCCTACGGCAGAAGAGAAGGATCCATGTTCCGACACGGGGACAGTTTGAAGTTTGAGTGCCAGCCTGCCTTTGAGTTGAAGGGACAGAAAACAATTACCTGCCAAAAGAGTAGCCAGTGGTCTGCTCAGAAACCAGTCTGTGTTTGTAAGTCAGTGAGGAGATGGCTCTAAAATATTTTCCCTGTGTGCTGAGGTGGTCACGTAGCATGGTTGTGTGCTGTGCTCAGATAGCTGAAGCCGTGGGGAGTGTTTGGTTTGGTTCTCAGCAGGAAAGGGGGTACGAGGGGGACAGCATCCAGATCCAGATGTGGCCCCGTGCTGGTGCCGCATGCTCTCTGCTCTGCCCATCTGCCCTCCTGGCTTTTGGGTTCACGTTAATTCTGGAGAGCAAGTAGGATTTTTTGTATCCAAGATGGGGCATCATCAACAACAACAAAATTTAAATCTATTGAATTTGATTCTGTTTTCACCTGTTTCATTTTCTTTCATTACCTGACAGTATTCAGGCTCCCTGCTGCTGGGCCTCAATTTTTAATTTGTTGTATGGGTTCTCAGCAGGAATAGGATATTCAGCTCTCAGTGGTGACTGAAGATAAAATTTTCTAAAATGGGGATTTTCTAAATGGATATAAAAGGGGAGTTACGTGTTCAGTTCCCATTGGGTTTTAATGGTCTCACTGTCCTTTGAAGATGCAGTGGGCAGTCTGTGTTATTATATTGAACAAATCTTCATTCAGAAAGTGTTATATCTGAACATTACGAAAACTCACAGAAGTGTCTATGTTTTCTGCAATTGGTGACAAACAAACTCTTCTTTCTGTTCCATCTCTACTTAGTTATGCTAAATTCTGTGTCTTTGAACAAATACTGTGCTCTAGTGGAGTGAGACTGAACATACAAAAAAACAACAGTTGAGTGACAGAGGACAAGTATGAGGAAAAAGGATAGAGAGTTAACAAGTGGTAGATTTTAGAACTGTGTATTCACTCTACAGATAAAAACATACACTGCTGTTAGATACTCCAGTATAAAACAGGCATTTATGGCACGGCAGAACTTGATCCACACCAGAGGTGTTATGCAGCTGGTGGGGGGTGCGATGGGTGGGGCAAACCCTGTGGCTTTAGAGCTGAATCTGGGCTCTCCAGGAGCTGCAGGGGAAGCAGGGGCTTTAGCATCCCTATACTGGCATTTTAAGGGAGAAGGTGGAAATCCGTTTTCAAGTAAGTGCCTTTCTTTTCGAACTGAAATTTAACCTCTGAGCATTTGTGTATGTATATGTGGAGAAAAGAAGCAATTATCTCTGAGTTTTGCCTTTTCCAGATGCAATGACTTTCTACCTACTTGGTTTTCTCTATAAGCAAATCAGCTAAAGATGCTAATGAGGAAAATGTAGTTTCCCTGGTTATCTTTGAAGTGGGAAGCATTAGACCATTTCTGTGCTTTGCTTCAGAAGCTTTTTCTCATTTCCCATAAGACGAATTCATAAAAACAGCTGATGGTTGGGTTGAGGTTCTTGCTGACAGTTTGCAGGGAAACTAAACCTGTTGTTTGCAGCTGTTATCAGGTGATTTTTTCACAGTAGTGGAGCAGAGGCTTCCCAGCAAAGTTAGACTCTATTTTTTTTTTGTAGGTAGATAGTGAACAGGGACATAAAATCAAGCTCCAGTCTTCCAACAATCAGCAGTCCTTGCAATACGTAGCATGGGCATGAATTTTTTACTTAAAATAATGCCACTGTATGCTGTTTTCTGAGATCCTCTGGTTTTGGATACTTATGAGCCAGCAAGACAGTGGCTAGGTAGTGGAAAAAGTATTTCATAACCTCCTTACACCTTCACTCCCCTGCCTTCAGGCTTGCTTATTCTAGACAGCATCGTATTAGTGTGTGTGTCAGAAGAGGTGACGTGACAAAATGTGTAGCCTGGCGTGAAATGTGTAGTGGGATTAGTGACAACTCTCTGTAAATGCTGGGAGACCATTAAATGTATTGGGTATCAGGTGGGAAAATAAGGTAACCTGATTTATGTGCTGCTAGTGGGAATATGCAAACAATTTGGTGCTTCTGATACTGGCTGCAAATGCATGACAAATGCAGAAGGAGATTAAACAGTGTGCTACGGTGCATCCTGCTGTCTTAAGCAAATGATTTATGAGCAGACAGAATTTATTGTGGAGAACTCATTTCCTGGGGCTTCGATGACAAAGCAACACAAACTATTGAAGTCATGCATCTGCTTATTGCAATGGATTCTGAATTTGTGACTGTGCCTTCATGATAACAGAGCTACCATCTTCATCCTCCTTGTTGTCATTGCATCCCTTAACTGTTCAGGGTGAGCACATACATAGGTCACTGGAGAAACTGCAAGACTTCTTGGTGCATGTTCTCGGCTAAAGCCTTGCTAAGCAAGGTATCCTTGGCCTTGCTGTATATGTTTAGATTATCACTGATGATCTGAGATACTTGGAAAGAATGCCCTGAGCCTGAGAACCTCTAGTTCTGTAACTGGATGGGTAGCTGTGGCACAGTCATCTGTCTGTGTGTATGCTCTGAACTTGGTGTCTGCTTCCATGCTGTGTGGTTGTCTGGGTAGCCGTGATGGGTGCATACTGAAGACCTCTTTCTGTCTTTTCTGCCACACCTTGTAGTGCTCAAATCATGTTTGTAGTTACTATCCTTACGTGACATTTGCATTTTCAAAGTTACAGGACTGTGCTGTCAGAGGCTAAGACAGTTCTCATAACCCGATGTAACCCAAGTCATTGCTTTCTTTCAGAGCCACATTCAGTTTTCTTGAAGTCTCAGAGGACAGCGAAATGGGCTTAAAGAGGTGTCAGGTGGATAAATGCTACCTAAGGGGAACCATTGTGCTACTTAGATAAAGTTTGTGCTCTGATGGTAGGAACTTGGAAGAGGTATACTGTTCAAGCTGAAGTCTACAGTTACCTGTGGCTGAGGGGATTATTAAGTTTACAAATGGGGAACCAGCCAATAATTGCAACTATCACAAGGAGCTGGTGAGTTGTTCAGATGTTGCAGTGAAAGTGATAATAAATGTCCGGACAGATGTAGTCGGGGAGCAGGGCATTTCAGTAGTGCTATAACTTCCAAGCATATGGTTGGAATTACTGTTTAAACATACTCGTATATAGCAGGGAAAAACACATTATCTGAATTTTATGTGAAATACAGCAGTGGAAAGCCCTGTAACAAATCACTTTATATGGCCAAAACCTGTTTCCTTACTAAGGAAAGGAAGGGCTGACATCCCCACTGCAGGACAGTGCTCTCAGAGGGCTTCTGCAGCCGTTCAGTAAGTCAAGGCACGAGGTTCCCAGCTGTCCCTCTCCAGCACCTCCCCATTGCAGCCCCCTTCCCATGGCTCTGGGACCTACAGCTCCCAAGGTTTCACCCCTGCACCTTTAGCTGAATGGTTTCCTGTGCCAAACAGTGCTGTTGTCTTGTGATAGGTATTTATGGCATAAACTGCTATAGAATATATGTCCTTTGTAACCATCTCAGGGAATAAAGGCAGAGTTTTTGCCTTCTTTTAGCTATCCTCTGTCAGTTGTTCTGGGGGAGACATTTCTGAAAACAACTTAAATCCTGATACGAGTTTAATTGATTGATCCCAGACTTGTCAAGTTTAAGGTTTGTGGACCCGTCAAGTCTTTTAAAGTTAAATAACACAGAGAAATGAAACAGTACCTAGATTCTGATCAGAGCGCATTGTGCAAACCTGGGGGTGGAGGTTTCTGTGCTGAACTGAGAGGTATTTGGCATTGATTGACTGGCACTCCACAAAGGCTGGCGATAAATAAGGGCACGTGCTTGTGTGTGTATGTTCAAATGGAGGGGCCGTAATCTGAGCTGTGCTGTTCCAGAGTATTTTGGAATCCTCCGGAGACTTTGTCCATTGTTCTGACAGTCATTACAGGGGTCTTAGTGTCACTCTGGTCTTGCTTTAGAATCTCCACTAGTTTATGGAGGGGTTTCTGTGATCATTAACTTTATTTGTCTTACAGCCCTGCTTAAAGCAGTAGTCATGCATAGTGCTCCTTTGTACACAGGCAGAAGGCACATCCCAAAGCACTTCCAATTGAAATTACATTAATTTCCGTGTTTTCTCCTCTGGCTTTGGAGCAGATGTTACGCTTTTTTCCCTTCTTGTTCACTTGGAAACCTCAGCCACAGCCCTTTTCTCCTCACCGAGCTGCTCACGGTTGCTGTGCCTTGCAGTGACACCGCAGTCAGCGTGCCTGCTGGTGCTGGAGGTGTGTGGTGCCTTGTTGAGAGCCGTGTGTTCACCCTGTCCCCACTGAGCACCAACACGATCCTTCTTGTTGAGTGTTGTCTCCGAGTTCCCTGCACTGGCAGTTTGGCAGAGCTCAGGGTCCCCCGTCCTTGCACACAGATGCGCTAACACAGTCATCTCCAGAGGCACTGGGACTTTCTGTGTTTTTCCAGTCTTTCTAAACATCTGATTTTGTTTAACAGCAGTATAAATTCTCCTCCCTACTCGTAATTACTTATTTTGTTGAATCCCATATTTACATGCTGTACCTGCTGAATAATCTTAACTCCTCACTGCAAAGAGTGCAGATCTTAGTTTGGAGCTGAGTAGCTAGCGTTTGTGCACCCTGGCTGGTGCAAACATTCGGGATTTGTAGCCAGCAGTGCAAATGCAGCAGATGTTTTCCCAGCAATGTGCTGAACAGAACCATGTAATTTGTATCACTTGACAGGTTCTCCATTTAGTTCTAAATTAAATAGTTAGCTGGTCATTATTCCCTTTCCCTTTTCCTTTCCCTATATTCTTGTAGATGCAGATGTTACCAGTGGAATTTGGAAGATATGTAGGGACTGTATTAATTCATAATTCCAAGCTGTTTTGCCATTTTTTTTTTTTCATTTGATGCTTTTTACAAAGGACCCTGATACAGTGTTCCTGAAGTCATGGCAGAAGGATGCTCTAACCACCTCTGCCAAAAAAAAAAAAATGGAAAAGGGAATGTTTTGGTAACCTTACCCTACAAAAACGTGTTCACCCTCACTTCAGCTAGGCAGCCGGTCGCATTCTGGGCTTATGCAGCTGGAAGGCTGCCCAGGAAAGGGCTTGTTGTCTGCTGAGGCCACTTCCAGGGCTGAGATGGCTTGTGCATTTGTGCAAGAGATGTGTCCTTCAGGACCTGGTAACGCCTTCTGCTCCTTGTTGACCTGAGTTGAGTTCAAAACAGCAAATCAGTGGTGAAATACTCCTTATCTCCAGCCTGTTCCCCTGAGCCACTGAGACCCTTTCTTTATCCAGCAGTAGGTGAAGCAAATTAAATGAAGGCAGGATTACCGTGATCTCTGTATACATGTGGGATTTGTAGCTTTTGTTAAGAACCTTGTTTCACGTTTGCAGCCATGTAAGACCGTTCCGTTCTCAAAATTAAGCAGGGCATTTTCCCTTGAAGTCCTGGTTCTGCACCGCAGTTCCAGTTTATCAGAGCGCTGAGATGTAAATGTTTCCTTGAGGAGACATACATGTTTAAGTGCCGTGCTGGGCAGGAATGCACTTAATTACAACGAATTACATACTGATTGCCCCACACACTCCCCAGCCATGTTTTTGGTGTAGCCTGTATGAGATTTTTCTTCTTTTTTTTTTTTTTTTTTTTTTCCTTTTCTGTGACTTTAATCTGGGGGCTGCTGCTTCTCTACCTTGCAAGTTGTGCCAGTTGAGCTGCGTGTCTTCCAGCACGACGCTGCTCAGTTCCGTTGCTCTCTTTCCCTTGGGTCTATACTGAAGGGAAGCTGAGGTCCACCTGGGTCAGCCTGGAGCCTGCTTTCTCCTCACTTGGTCACTGAGTTCCACCCAGGTACTCGTGCAGTCAGCCCTCTTCAGTGAGAAAGATGCAGTGCTCTGACCAGAAGGTATAAGGTGAGGTTGCCGCGTTGGGACGGAGGTGTTGCAGCAGACACAGGCGGCTCTCACAGCTGCAGCAGGGATGCTCTGGCTGCAGAGAGCCTGCACATGGTGAGCGCCGGTGTCAGGGACCTGGCAGAAGCATCAGGCCCCAGCGCTGAGCACACAGGCACCAGTGGTGCCCCCGGCTGCGCTCTCAGCACCGATCAGGAGGATGCATGTTACCGGGCTGCCTCCATGCTTGTTATTTTACTGCTTGAATCAGTTGAATTGATACCCTGATAGGGTTTCACGCTGGTATAAATGAATGTCCTGTGCCAAGGCATCTGTCCGTATTCCTGGCTGCCGTGGCTCAGCACGATGCGTTGACTCTGTTCCTGTGAGGCTGAACCTGAAGTGCTGCTTGCTGATTTTATCAGGCAAGGAGGCCGTTTCTACCTCCTTCCTTTTTCTCTGTACCCAGAAACCAGGAAGGGGGTGTGGGTTACGTTACTGTCTTTAATTCACTCTGCAGAGAAGTTTCCTTATGCCTGACTTGTTTTATGTTAATTTCGGTTTTTGATCAAGCTGCAGCAGGACGTTTCTGATCTGCAGGCGGAGGTGATGTGTGCAAGTGTATCTCTGAGGCTGTTTCCACTGCTTCCCACGTGTGGCTGAACCTGCCTGCACAGCCTCTGCTGCACCTAATCGCAGCTGCTGTCAGCTCTCTTGCAGTTGTGTGCTTGTGGGAGCCTCGCCCTTGTTGTTTTACAGCAGTCAGCCTTCTCTGCACATCTGGTGCTGAAGTGGGACTTTTGGAGAGACTCAAGTCCTGGCCTGTTGCTCAAGCAGCTTCCAACCTGCAGAAGACAAATGTGTAGTAACAGTTGTCTGGCAGCTTCTAGTGCTGCAGCAGAGGAAGGATGCTCTGCTAAACTGTGAAGGAGCAAAAAGAAAAAGGTGCATAACAGGACCGCTACCAACACTCCTAGTGCTAGACTGCTTTGAGGGTTTTGCCAAAAAGTGCCAATTCATCTTCATCTTCTGGTGGACACCATCACTGATTCCCAAGAGAGCCTGTAGGTCTGAACTGCAGTGAGGGGGAGAGTTCCTCTAAAATAACCAGGGGCATACAAGAAGGATCTCGTCGCCATGCAGAAGCCTTGGAGCACCTCCTGAATAACAGATGGCTGCAGAAACCCTGGCAGACAAGCAGCCCAACACTGCTGTAGTGGGATCAGCATCTTCCAGTAAGTTTTAAGAAGCTTACGTTATTCCTGGTAACCCAGGCACTGCTCCTGTTTTGAGTGGGCAGGAATGAAACCTGCTTTGCTATTGTAGCTCGCTTCCACGTTCACAGAGGCTTCTATTCAGCCTATGTGAAGTTCACTGATGATATTTTCCGCAAATTCTGCTACCCAGACCCCACCCATTCTCTTTCCTTGTTCTTTACCGTACCTGCTCTCGCCCCCAGTCCGCCGCATGCTGGCAGTGACAGGTACTCCATCAGAGTGAGCTGAAGAGTTTGTTGCTCTGTAATGCAAAAATGTTCTCCCGGTTAATGTTTGCTCCAGACTCTATTCTCTCACCTCCCACTTGCCCTGCTGGTGCCTCAGGGTTTAAGAAGGAAAACGCATTGTGATGCAGATATGTTTACTGAAAGAGCAGATACAGAAAGAGGAAAATACAAAATGTAAAGCACTTTGCTTCGCAGCTGGAACCAGTGCCCTGAGCTTCCAGCTCTGTTAGCTATGTGGGACATATGGTTCCCAGAGTGAGGCATCAGTTATTAACCAGGCTCTTGCTGAGGTCCTGTTTTTCCAGTCCATCACCAAGCTATGCCTAGAGGAGGAATTTACTTAAAAACGGGAAGTAAGGCAGAAAGTATGTTACCGTCTTCAAGCTCCATCCCAAGTGGTCAGAGACTGTGGGAATGATATCCAAAAGCTGAGAGAGAAGTTGGGATTTTTTGTTGTTTCCATGGAGACTGAACTTAATACAGTGATTCCCTGCTTTATTTTCAGCTCCTGAATCTGGTGCCTTTCCTGTTTCCATCCACCACAAGTGTGCGCTCTCCCCAGGATCCGCCCTGGATTCTCATGTGCAGGATGAGCAGAGCTGAAGTGTCTGGTGCCATCGGGTGTGCCTCGAAGCAGAAGCGGGATGATCTGAGGAGGCAGGATCTTTGGAAGGCAAAGAGAAGCAAGCTGTGCTTACACTGACCAGACAAATGCAGAAAGGGCTCCAGGCTGAAAGCACAGAAACAAGCAGCTGTGCTGGATAAAAATTGTCGGATAGCCTCCGTGTTCGGCTCAGCCATGAGCATTGCACACAGGGAGCAGCGTCCTCTCCCCACAGCCATGTGTCCCACTTGGCTAAGACAAGAAACAAGGATCTGTTCCTCATCTGTCTTCCTACCCTAAATGAAGGCAGAATATTGATAATGTTTGTGATGACTTGAATAAACATCTTTTACTCATCCGTTAATGACATGGGTCTCATTGGCTTTCTTAGGTAGTCTACTGTTTCTACTAGGTTTTGCTGTGATTTATTCTGATGTATTTAATAAAGGCATTTTTCTAATTGCTTTTGCATTACTTCATCGGTAATAATTGATAAAGGTCAGTACAAATTTGAACCTCTGCTATGCACATAATGAGATGTCCTCTCGTAAGGTGTAAGAATAACCACAATAAATATTAATTTAACTCTCTTAGCTCAAGGCCTCAGAGTCACAGATATTCCTAATTCAGTGGTCCTGACGGACAGGCTGCAGGGAGCAGGGCTGCCCTCTGTCTGTCTGCTGCTTGAGATGACTGCTCGCTCCTTGGGGGCACTTTGCTCCTGACTGTCTCGGATGCGCAAAACAGCATGAGACAGGTAATGCTCAGCTGTCTTCCACCTTTCCTGGGTACTATCATCTTTGTTCTGATAGCACATTTCACTGTCCTTGACGTGTTGTTAAACAGCTGCTGCTTCAATCTGAGTGTCCAGCAAAGCGCTTCTGATAAAGCGGGGAGGTTGGAGTGGGATCACAGCGCCAGCTCTGTCCAGAGCAGCCCCAGACAAAAAAAAAAAAAAGGGGGGGGGGGGGGGGGGGGGGGAAAAAAACTCTCAAGCTGAAGGAAAACCTCTCTTGCTTAAAAAAATAAATCCATAAAATCCTCATATTGCAGACATGACAGTGAACCTGGTGAATCAGTTGCCACTTCCTGGGGTGGAGGTGCCCCTGACCTGCCAGCAGGATGGCGACCCTCGGGGAGGCAAAGCCCAGTGCCCCCCATGGGGAGCTCGTACGCTGGTGTCCTGCCACATCTGCGGCCTCCATCGTGCAGCCCGCAACGTGGCTGCCTGCTATGCTTTTATTTCATGGAAAATCAAAGTTGTAGTTCCCTGCAGTGCAGACTTTGGGGGGCTTGGGCTGTTATTTAATCTGTCATTTTAAATTATCTAACAAAGGTTAATTTCATATTCTTCCCTCACTCTGCTTTTCTCTCTTTTGTCAGCAAGTTCTTTGTTGTTGTTATTTCCTGAAGTGAGCCACCAGCACTGGGCCATAATAGCTGCGCCAGCAACCGTACCTCTCTGTTGCTGGCTATGTAACGTTGTAGGTCCTGTGTGAATGCTAATTTACCTCTTTGGATCTGAAAAGCTGTAGGAGATACATAGCACCTGTGCGGAGTTCCTACTGCTAAGATGCTCCTCTGTGTGTGAATACATTTATTTTCAATAAGGATTCGTAGGCAGATTACACCGAGCTTACACTGACAGAGTTATTTGACAGCATCCCTTGATATTTCAGCAACTAGTAAAGAATCTAAATCCTGAGGATATTTTGCAGTTTTTCTCTTTAATCTGTTCTCTTTGTTGCTGAGAGCAGGAAATGGATTGTGTAGCTCTTAGCCTTGATAACGTCATGGTAACGTCCATCCTATTTGATCTGAAGCCATTAAGCGTTGAAGGAAGATGGAGGGGAAATAATGGAGGGAGGGTGAGCACTGAACCAAATAATTGTATAAATGCCAAACTAAAACCAGTTTTATCCTCTGTGTGATGTTCTTTTGCCAGGAATTAGTGAGATCTATGTTCCAAGTAATGGATTTTACCCCAAGGGTGCGTGGTGGGGAAGGTGATGAGTAAAGCATACATGCATAAAGTATCAAAAACATTGAATAGGTACCGCTTACAATGCAGCCTTGCTTTCCCAAATTAATGGACCTTGTCAGCTGAAATACAGTATATATTGAAAACTCGTGAGAGCTAAAATTTGTTTCATATGCACTCTTCCCCACAACTTCATTTTAAGACTGCTTTTAATTATTTCCACGGGAACGGCAGTCCAGTTTGATCTCTCATTTTGGTGCCGTGCTGGCCCAGCAGAAGTCAGTGATTTATTTGCAATGGGAAGGGGAGGAGCTGCCCCTAACCTGAGCTGCAGGTTACAGCTGGTCAGTGCTTGCTTTGAGTTGTCCATGCTCCGGGCACTTGGGGCCTTTCCTTGTGCTATGCAGCAAAGTTGCCACCAAAACAGTGCTCCTTTTGGCACAGGTGGAAACAGCTGCCCTCAGAGATGGACAAAGGTAAAACTTCTCAAAGGAGTTGTCAGTTTATTGCCAGATTGTATAAATATTTAATCCAGGACGGGGATAGTCTGAAGGTGAGGAATTCTGAATGCACTGAGGCTGCCCAGGTACAGTTGCATCTGTTGAGGAGCATGGATGAAAATTTCATTTAGCAAATCGGAAGGTGTGTTCAAACAATACATATAAAGTGGAGGCTTTCAAGCAACTCAGAGGAATCTGTGCTGCACTCAAAAGTGCATCTGCAGTTCACGCAGTACGCTAAAATGATACAGATACAGATGGTACAGATAGCAGAGGAGCCTGGAGCTCAGCATGGGCTAACAGCTGAGTCAATTCAGATCCTCAGGTCCGATAGGTTGGGCTGAGCTGTGGCCGCAGAGAAGACATTGTTCCTTCTAAAGGAAACTTTTTTTTTTTATTTTATTTTGTACTGGCTACAGTTACACATTGGATTCTCTTGCAGGATTTCTCACAGGGATATGCAGAGAACTCACCTGCAAAATCCCAATCCCCACCTGGCTGAGTGACATTTTCTTCCTGCAGAAAAATAAACCCATATTCCATCATGCATGGCACAAAGCCTGTACAGCTAAGGGGCAGCACAGTGCTAGGCTGGAGAACTGCAAGTCAGCCAAAAGCAGGGACTGGAGACCACTTTGAAGCAACTTCTTCCCCATGCAAATAAATCACTGACATCCAGCAGTGAATGGAGCACTGAGCCCTTCCTTTCTTTAATTGTTTCTGAGAAGCTAAGCAATTGGGGATTTGCAGGAATCACCCAGCTCAAGGGACAGGGAGGGGGGGAAACATGACAGCAGCTTGTAGGAGCACTGTGCGGCATGATTGATGGTGATTTCTCATTGCAGTTTCCTGCTTTTTCAACTTCACCACCCCATCCGGGATTGTGCTGTCACCAAATTACCCTGAAGAATACGGAAGCAGCTTGCACTGTGTTTGGTTAATTATAGCTAAACCAGAGAGCCGAATTCACTTGGCTTTCAATGATTTTGATGTGGAGCCTCAGTTTGATTTCCTAGCCGTGAAGGATGGTGGGACTGCTGAATCGCCGGTGCTGGGGACCTTCTCAGGAAACCAGATTCCTTCCTCTCTGACCAGCAGCGGTCATGTAGCCAGGCTGGAGTTCCAGACTGACCACTCCATGGAGAAGAGAGGCTTCAACATAACCTTCACTAGTAAGAGTCCTTCCTTCTTGTTTTCATTTTAAGCTCTAAGTTCTTGTTGGGTACCTGTTGGCAAGAGTGATCTTCCTAAAGTCATTGCAAATCCAGAGTGAGTCTGAAAATTGGGGGTTATGTCTGATTTGCAGTTGAGCAATAGAGGAATGGCTTTCAAGCTTGGAGTTGCATGCAGATGTTCTTTCTGGCCGTGTAGTTTGGCGTTGCCCAGTGGTGCAAGAAACAGTTTGGCCCTGGATTATCTGTCCATGGAGTATCCAGGGTTTTTGTTCTCCCATCAGTCCCTAGCTTGCTGCAGGCATTGACTTCCCTCGTTGTGTCTGCATTCTGCTCGCTGAGGTGAGACGATGCTTTGGATGCTTTGCGGACAGCCTGATGCAGCTGTTAGATCTCAGATAGCTGTGCTCATCAGTCAATACTACCATCATTTGCTGACTCCTGTAGGTATGTAGGACTTTAAACACCAAAGGAAACATGTTGCAAAGTCTTATAATGCAAAGCATTGAAACTTCCATGGATATATTTGGCTTCACGTAAGTCCAGTCTTCAAATCTCAAATGAATGCTACGGTAATTTTACCCTCGTATTGTCCTGTAATTTTCTAAAGAGCATTATTAAACCTATTCAGCAGAACTGATAAATGACTTTGTTATAATAGCCTTTAGTGGCACAGCTAAATTAATAGCCTTTCTAGCTATGATTGCAAATCCTCTATTAAAAAAAAATAAAAATCAGAGTTCTTAAGAAATCATTTGCCACACTACGGCAAGCTCATCAGATGATGTATCGTGTGTGGCAGTATCACATACCTAAGATCGAGTCCTTGATGCTGTTGAGTTAGGAGATAGCTCATACAGAAAGCCAGTGGTGCAGTAGGCATTTCTGAATGCTTCATGCCTGTCCTGGGAGTTGTGGCCTCGTATGAAGCCATTTTAAAGCTAAATTATTATTATTTTTTACTGTTGTAAATGACTCTTAAGTGTACGAGTTAATCTGTTCTGACTGTTGGAACTGCCAAAAGGGAGCTCCTGACTCTTTATCCGACACCTTGCCATTCTTCACTTCATTCACGTTTGAGGCAAGAGACAACACATTGCTACAAGATCCAAGAGCACAAGGAACAGATTCCGCCAGTGTTTTCCCCTTAAGCAGTGTATAGTAACAAGTTATTGTACCAGTAAGGACGCTTTGTAGGAAATCCAGAACTCTTCTGAGTTTGGTCAAGTGCATTAAGGAATCTAAAAGCATGTGGGTGTAATTAATCTGGAGGCTTTAATCTTTTATATGCTGTTCATCTCGAAAGACCACCTCCTAGCATATGAAGATGTAGTACATAATTATGCACTTAATGGGAAATTAAGGCTGTAGACTTATTTTCTGATTGGTTGGCTGGCCTAGTTTTTAACTGCAGGGAAAGGGCAGTCCTTTAAGGAGAGCTATGTATCTGTTCAATTCCACACTTAACTTTGGAACACCTAGAAAGGTAATTGCTTTGTGTCCTTCGTTTTATCCTCGTAATGATGATAAGTAAGGTTGGGGACTATATGGCAGTCAGTCACAGAACATGCTTTTCTCATTAATGGTTAGCTCACATCCCTCTATCTAGATGCATGAACCGTGGTGTTTTCAGAGTTGTTCTTTTTAAGCTGACTCTGTTTTGTATTTGTGTTTTTCCAAATGTGAACGATTGCTAAGACTGGTTTGGTTAGCAGCTTAGACAAGAGGTTGCAACATGATTTCTGTCATGGGCTGACTCATCTGTGTGGAACTCAGTGGCTTTGCTGGGACGATAGGGGGTCAAATTCAAGTTCAAGCTGGTTTGTCTTCCCTGTGAGAAGGGTAGGCTGACCAGGGGCAAGATCGTGTGTTAATTGCCATCATAGAAAGGAGGTGAAAATGTAGTTTAATTCCTAACCTCATGGTCTGACATGATTGTTGTATTAGAGGTGGGGGAAACAAATCATTTACTGTCATCTTCTCGTTCCCTCTTAGCATTTAGGCATAACGAGTGCCCCGACCCTGGCGTGCCTGTGAACGGAAAGCGATTCGGTGACAGCCTCCAGCTTGGCAGCTCTGTGTCATTCCTTTGTGACGAGGGCTTCATTAGGACCCACGGTTCAGAAACCATCACCTGCATCTTGAAGGAAGGAAACGTGGTCTGGAACAATGCAGTGCTCAGATGTGAAGGTAGATTTTAGTGTCTTTCCTGCTAGTCTGCTTGTGCACCCAGGACAGAAAATTATCCCCTAACGTTTCCAGCCTTTGGGGAAAGGGGTCAGTAGTTCTGTCTATCAAGGTCCCAGTCGTATAATCCAAACCTTCTAGTTTTAGTATCGCCCAGGAGGTAGATTTCTGTTGCTATGAAGGAGTACTTGGTTAGATTTGAAGCTTAATTCCATAGTAAAGGGATACAATGCTGACTTTGCTGGAGTCCTCTGCCATCATGTAGGGAGAGGTGTTTGTTTTTATACCCGAAGGACTATTGGGCTTTTGTTCTGACCCTCAGCTTCTCAGTTATGGGCAGGATTTTGTATAGCTCTGGAAGGTATTGTCTGCACAGAAGAGTTTGCTGAGGAGGAAGTGCTAGTCCAACAATCGCTGAGCACTGAACTCAGTTTATTTATAATTCTTCTTTTTTTTTTTTTTTTGTAAAAGGAACAATGGGAATTATTTACAGAGCACATGTTAAACAAGCATTTTTCTAATAACGGCAATAAATAGAAGGCTTTGATTTACTGATGGCTAAAAGCTTCCCTGCTTCTCCTGTCATGAAAGGAATTAAAGAACAGAGCATGGAGGATAGGTGGAGATATGTCTTCTGTCCTGATTTCTGGTGCATGTAAAATACATTATATAATATTTATATAATGAAAGCAGCAAAAGGTACAGATATTCACTGTGAGAAGAGAACTCATTGCTGCAAACGTTCACATGCACACACACACCTTCAGTCTGTCTTTGTCAGTGTGGTGCATCAGTCCCTTCTAACTGATTGCAGCAACCAAGAACCAGCAATGTTGTCTACATCTCCGTGCCACAACAACTGTGCTAGCCAATACAGAAATGGGGGAGATGAATTGAAATGGTTGAATGAAAGGCGTTAATAAAGATTTCAAAGCTTTTTCATAGTCCTTTAAAGCTTCTGCTATAGAAAAGAAATGAAAAAATAGAGCTCATTAGAGGTGAAAAGTCTTCCTCTACCGTCTGTTCTCAGATAAGTGATGCTCTGCACTGGTATTTACAACACTTTGAATAAAAGAAGTAATACTGAGAAATAATTTCAGTAATTGGTCATGCTTTGTTCAAATGGATGAGCAGCAGAAAGCGCACAATCTAGTCCATTGTCTTTGAAATTGAAATAAGAGGCATCAATTGTGTTCAATAACTTTTATGTAGAAAGAAGCTGGACTTTTTATTTTCTTGTCTAGTTGTTCTTTTGCAAGCAGCTGACAATAAAATATCTGTAGGTTTGATGGAGGGTTTCCATTCCTTTCACAAGTGTGAGCATTTAAGATTATGTATCTCCAAGTGTAGGAGGGAAACATACATTAAATAATACCCTTTTAATCATTTTTTGTATTTGAAAGCTTTAAACTTAGATAGCCCTATGTCATTAACTTGTTTTTTTTTTCACAGTGGTGATCTCTTTGACTCACCCTTCAGTGTGCACTGGATTCAGTGTACCTTTTGATTAGCCTTATTAAACTAAGAGGAAGTATATGGATCTAAAATACTGTTCTTTGCTTGAAAAGATTAGTGGGAAGGAAAAAGACCTAAAAGACAAGTTGAAAGATGGATAGAAGCCCTGACAGGAAATTACATAGCTTTGGGGCAGAAAGGAGCATCTTGCTCAAAAATAATGGGTTAAGATCCAGGGGAGATCAACTGACTTTTATTTGGCATCCTTCAGATCAGCAGGGGAAAATTCAGGCCCAGATGTATGTAGGTATTTAAGATCGTATCAAGTATGACACTTTATAGCCTGTGCATGGCTCGCACCATGGCTGGCCCTGAGTAGAGGCTTCACCAGCTGCTCTGGACAAGCTGGGCCGCCCTGCTCTGCAAGGGCTCAGCTGGCAGTAAGTCTTGGGGTCAACAGGCTTGGTCTGCCCCATGGCAGTTCCCTGGGGTGGCGATGGTAGCGTGGTCTCTGGCACCGGTAACTCAGCCAGCTGTGAAGGAACGCCTGGGGGATGAAGCCTGCGAGGTGCCCACAAACTTTTCCGTCCTGTCTGATTTTTTTTAGAGGACAATGCATTGCAATTTAGGACGATAAGATTTTGTACCTCTGGTCCCTCAGAGCTGGTGTCCTTTTTCCAGAAAAGATAATACTCTGCCTTCAGCTTCTGCTGATGGCGCAAGGGACCGCAACGTGGAATAAATGCCACAGCCTTGTGATGTCCCTTATGGTAGAAAAAACATGACTCAATTACCTCAGATATGAAAGATTTTCTGGCACCTGCAGCTACTGAAATCCAAACTGACCTTGCAGTTTTCTCTGGTTTTATATCTAATTATTATTATTATACCCTGTCCGCTTAGAGCCGCTGTACAAGGTCAGGCTGCTGACTCTCCCACAGATACAGTAGCAGACTGCTTCATGTTAAATTTAAACTAAACAGGCAGTTTCTTCCAATCTCGTGATATTTCATCTCCTGATTATTTTTAACACATGAGAAACAATAATGCACGAAAGCTATTGTACATCAGGACAGTGCTGCCTGGAAGGGACAGGTATATCTGGTCATGCTGCAGCTTCTTACCTGAATTTTTCTCATTTGCTTACCTGAATTTTGTCACTTGCTTTCTCCCAGCTCCATGTGGGGGCCACCTGACGTCCCCAAGCGGAACAATCCTGTCTCCCGGCTGGCCTGGCTTCTACAAGGACTCCCTGAGCTGCGCCTGGGTGATAGAGGCCCAGCCAGGCTACCCCATCAAGATCACGTTTGACAGGTGCTCACTGTGGATTTCTCAGAATTTTCCTGTCTGCAAATTTAGCGGATGGTTTTGGTGGTTCTTGCAGTGCTGGGCTGTAGCTGTCCCCAGAGGGGGGGAAAGGGGATGAACCACTCAGCATTATGTTTGGCAGTGAGGTTCTCTCTTTCCGTGTTTTTGTTAACTTCTGACAACATATGGAGTTTTTATTAACGGCCAAGAAGAAAAAGTAGAAAATGATGATTTTCCCTTCTTGTTTTGACTAACTCCTGCTAATTTGCAGTGCTGTTTTTGATACATGTTGAACATGTTTTCAGAGGCTGAGCTCCCATGTGTACTCAGTCGGCCAGCAAGAAGCAGCAGTGAGAATCTGGCCCTGACTCAGGACTTCTGAGTCTCTTGACTTGCCCCAGATTTCACTTTCTGAGGAGGTTACACCTTCTTGAACCCACGTCCATATGTCTGAGAAGTAATTATTCATATAGCACGTGATGTTTGTTTCTGCAAAAACTGTACTGAATCAGTAGATCAACCAGGGGATAGATCAGAAGGAAGCTGAAATGCACAGGAGGGGAACGATGTGTTGTTACTAACATGCTCAGCCAGCCAAAGGTCAAGCAGTAGAAATGCACCCATGTGTTATCCCATAGCCCGTGCAGCCTTCTAGTCATTAGAGGACATTCAGAATTACAATAAAGAAAAATTAGCAGTGCTGTTTTTTTCACAGACATATTTCTGCATCCCTTTCAGGTTTAAGACTGAGGTGAATTACGACACCCTGGAGGTGCGAGATGGCCGGTCCTATTCTTCCCCATTGATAGGTGTCTATGATGGGACTCAGGTGCCCCAGTTCCTCATCAGCACCAGCAACTACCTCTACCTCCTCTTCACCACTGACAAAAGCCACTCTGACATAGGCTTTCAGATCCGATATGAAAGTAAGTGCAACTTCTTCATGTAATTACACCCTCTCCAGCTGCACAATGGACTCAATCAAAGACCCATTGGACTTGCTTCTCCCCTTCACCAGGTAGTTCGCACTATTAGTGATTTGAGAATGTGAAGCTATTACAAGTCAAGTAGCACTTTCTGCTTTTTGACTGTTTTGATTGTTTAGAGGTGGGGTTTTTTATATATTTCTATTTTAGCATCTACAGAATATTATTAGAAGGAACACAATATATTTTGGAAAGAAACAAAATTGAGTTTCTCTGCCCATTTCATCCTCTTTCCTTGGGGATAATGAATGGGACTTTGAATGAGCTAATAGAAAGAGTAAACTTTCCCCCAGACTAATAACTGCACCTTGCAGCAGGGTCTGCAGACATTGAGTGGTCTGATGGGAATGGGTTTGTTTGTCACAGCTGTGAAGCTCCAGTCAGACCACTGCTTGGATCCAGGGATCCCTGTAAATGGACAGCGCCATGGGAATGATTTCTACGTGGGAGCACTGGTGACATTCAGCTGTGATTCAGGCTACACTCTGAGCGACAACGAAGCCCTGGAGTGTGAGCCAAACTTCCAGTGGAGCAGGCCACTGCCAAGCTGTGAGGGTAAGGAGTGCAGAAGATGGCAAACACTTAATTTGCAGATCTGCTACAAAAGCAGAGCAGCAATTGGGAAGTTCACAGTGACATTTGATATATGTGTTTTGTTTTATTTTGATGGCTTGGGCTTTGTTTTAACTCTGTTTTTGATGGGTTGTTTTGTGTGTTGTTGTTTTTTTTTCAGCTTTGTGTGGAGGTTACATTCGTGGTTCCAGTGGTACCATCTTATCCCCCGGCTTTCCTGATTTTTATCCAAATAACTTGAACTGCACATGGACGATAGAAACATCTCATGGAAAAGGTGAGAAATCTTTAGCTTTCAGTGGCTTTAGAGATGAACTTGGAACTGCAGGAGGGTGGTCAGTCAGAGGCCAGTGCTCTGTTTGTTGCTGAGGCAGTGATGATGGGTACCCGTGTAGTTTGGCCAGTTGTCATCCTTGCCACCACTCAAATACTGTCTCTGGACAAGACAAAGGTTTTCATGATCACACCTCTTACTTCCCTTAAAACAGATGGGACTTTTGGAAGGAAAGGTGGTCCTATACCAAACCCCAGATCAGAGAGCCTGTGCCAGGAGTTGTCTTCAGTTTTAGACAGCTTTGTGGCAGTACCCTCTGAAAAGGTAGCTACCATCTGGGTGCCAGTAATGCCACACAGAGGAAGGGGGAGCTGCCACTGACCCTACTACAGCATTATTTGGTACTCGGTAGTGCTTTCACCCGTAGTGTTGTTCATTGTGCCCGATCATTATCTGTATAACATTTTACAGATGGAGAAATTGATGCATGTAGTAAATAATTTCCAAACATAGGACAGAATTCAGGCTGTCAGTTTCCAGCTCTGCCCTAGTTCTGCAGCTCTCATTTCCCCCCTAGCTAGGAGTACTGTCAGCCTAAAGGCAGTGCACAGGTATTAGTCCAGCCTCCTGTGCAGCACAAGCCAGTCTTTGGTCTTGGAGGAAAATCTCAGGGTAATGTATCATCGATGATTAGAGAACAAGTTTTATCGAGAAGGATGGGGGGGGGATTTTACTGTTCACCCAGTCCATATCAGCTTGGGGTAAGCACAAAGGGTATAAAGCCTTTATGTAACTATATGCACAGTTATGTAACTGTCTTGTACTGGATATCAGCACGACGGGAGCTATCATGAGCCAATTTTGCAATACCATTTGTATTACAGCAAATAAACTTGTCAATGAACAGCACAGTGCATTAAGGGAACCATCACATGCTGTGAAAAGTATTCTGTTGAGTAGCAGCAATCCACTCTTCATTAATCCACTCTGCCTTGGATTCAGCTCTCCAATGAGGCACTGCATTATCCTGTTGCTAAGCTAAGCACAATGCAGCAAACTGTCACTGTTTTAGATGAGCAAGTGTAACTCTG
The DNA here is from genome assembly GCF_011077185.1 of Oxyura jamaicensis. Classification (NCBI taxonomy): domain Eukaryota; kingdom Metazoa; phylum Chordata; class Aves; order Anseriformes; family Anatidae; genus Oxyura; species Oxyura jamaicensis. Next base: position 5,378,693 of record NC_048915.1, read on the forward strand.
ATGGCCCATGCACTTTTTTTGCCAATATCAAAAGAATCTTTTGACCAAGCTAAGCAAAGCTTGTAGAGCGACGCATTTTCAAGCAGTGACAGTATGCCTCTGTAAGCCATGGGGCTCTTTGTCCCCTGCTCAGTAGTACACAAAACAGCATGTCATTTAGAGCAGTTTGCTGTGGCACAGTTCTGCATAAGTCAGAGAATTCAGCCCTGCACCTTCCTGTCCAGAACTAGACCACATTTGGCTCTGAGAAGCTGCACGTGGAGCTCTCTGAGAAGCTGATCCCAGTTTTAGCTGTGTATGAGGTTTTTTTTTTCTGAAACTTTAGCCCCAGTGGCGGTAATGAATATTAGAAAATCAAACCATGAATTACTCTGCAAGTCTAGCTAGCTGTAGTGAAAATTGTAGGTGTCCAGGATAAGTTTCTGAGAAAAGTGGACCGTCTAAAGAGACTCTTCTATACCAGTGAGTGGGGTGTGTTTGTATCATTGTGTTTCATTTGAAATTTTCAGACCTCTCTGCTGGTATCCTTCCTTCAACATTGTTGTTCAGTAGCTGGTTAGAAATAAGCTGCAGGAGATGGTGGAATCCTGCTTCTTGCAGGCATGCCCTTCTGCAGGAAACAGGGCTGTGGCTGTCGGGAGCAGTGCTTTGCCCCAGGCAGAATCACTCCTCTTGCATTTGTGGAGCTCTCGTGGCCAGGCAAGCTTCATGAAGGCAGCTGCTTGGATGCAGGAAATCTTCAAATCCATTTAAAGGCTGGGGCGAGAGGAGAGGATATATGGAGGAAGTTGTACGCTTATAATAAGCTGGTGTGTAGCCAAGGTTCGTGCGAGGAAAACCTCTCCTTCCTTGTCCCTGTAGTTCAGGCAGGTTGTTTATCTACCAGTGCAGTGGAAGATGGACACAACAAAGAAAGATGTCCTTTCCTCTGATGTTTTCTGAAACATGTTAAACTGTATTTAGATGCTGGGCTGTTTTGGTCGGAGTGTGCATACACATGCATGTACGTACACATTCTTCCTCTTGCAACAGTTTTCTGTTTTTCCTAATGCTCTGTTTTCCCAGCCATTGCTGCGTTCAGCTGCTGTGTAATGCATTGCTTCTCCCAGCCCTTTTCAGCATTCTTGCAATGTCTCTGCTCATTCCTTTAGTAAGGTGCAGTCGAACAGATGGATCCCAAGTTAGAGCAATAGTCACTGAAAAGAAATGAATTTAGTCTTTGAAGAACAGAAGGCTTAGAAGCATGGCTGAACCCTGTTCTTGGCTAACTTCATCCACGGTGCACTTGCAGTGCAGAATCCTTACAGAGTGGGCTTTGTCCTTTTAGTTCCCTGTTCTTGGAGATCACTCGGTAAATCCGGTCCTTTTTAATCTCAGAATTTTTAACAGTTCTGCTTTGAGCAGCTTTAGCAGGCCGGGGAATATTTGCATCACTGAGGTGTTTGCCATTGTACTTCATTTTTCTTGTTCTACCTTTAAGCTTCCTGCATCCGCTTCTTGCAGTGCTTTGCTGCTTGAACATGCAGCACTGCTGCTGTCTCAGGCCTGGAAAGTCTTCCAGTTCTCACAGCTGAATAAAATTCAGGCCTTTTGGCTTGGACCATCCTTGCCAAGCTGATGACCAAGCAGTGAAATGATCTTCATCATAAAAGCCGATCTCCAGCTACTCACTCCCAGATCTTTATGAACTTCTTGCACATGGGCAGCACACAAGTCCATTAATGGAAACAAGTTCATTGTTATAATAGTTGTTTTTATGTGACTGCAGACACTGATTTATTTTATGGACTCATGGGCTGTACAATTTAAGTTTAAAAGCAGCTTAATTTTAAAGGTATTTAAATGCTTAAATAGTGAGTATTATTTTTAATCTGAGGACTTCAAAGTGATTTCTTTTCCCTATAATTTGTTTTGTTGTTTCTTTAACAGAGAATGAAAAAGCTGCCTTTACAGAGACATTTTGTGCCACAGTAAATTTCAGACCAGAGCAAAGGTTTAATCAGAGTCGCAAATCCTTTAAAATTAGTTTGTAATTAGCACTTAGGGCTACAGTTACACAGCCCTTAACTGGCTCTGCTGCTGGAAGGGCCTTGTGCTGTGAGATTGGATTTGTTATCTGACAAGACCTGGAGTCAGGAACTGTCCTCCCCGTTCTGGGGACTGAGTTATGCTTGTGTTTCTCTGGTGGTGTGTTGATTTTGGTGGAGTGATATTATTTCTGTTCCCTAGATTGGGTTTTGTAAAGGCAAGGGTATAAATCTACTGTCTGTTGATAAACAAGAAAATCTTAAAGCATTTTGTATTCACTGCATCTCACCGAGTTTTCGTGCCAAAACAGGTCATACCTATTTTCAATCAACTACACTGCTGGTAAGAATAATAAACATTTGGAAACCGTTCGAAGTTTCCTACTTTCATGGAGTTCCACAGAGGGGAACAGTTGAATTAAACATTTTCTGCCAGGTCCCAGGTAACATTTACCTGGGGATGAAAAAGGAATTGTCAAAGCTGAGGCCCCTTTCAGTCGTCACTAGGCAGTCGCACACATGCTTCTGCCTGGGGCACTGCAGGGTAGCAAGGTGCAAGGAGCTGCTGTGCAGGGATGGAAAGGGAGAGACCAGCATGTGTTACCATTGAGATGTGCTGCAGTTGGGAAGTGAGCCCTGCACCTTCCCAACACAGTAATTTCTATGGGAAGGGCTTTGTGTTGCTTTCCAACCTCTGTGTCCTTTATTCCTTGAAAGGAAACTGCTTGTATGTGACAGTAAACCTTAAAAAAGAGATTGGGTAGACATGGGGGTAAACAGAATATCCAGAGTTACAATTTGATGCTGACAAAAAAGACTTTTTTTGGTTGGGATGGATATTAAATATCATGCTGCGGAGCTTTAAGCAGTTGGTCTCATCCTGATCTCCAGAAATTGACTGGGAACGGGGAGCAAGGAGGAGGTTATTCCTCTGTTCCTTATTTACAGATTTCCCATGCTTTTGAAGCAGCTGATGCTGTAGTTTGGCAGAGATGGGATGCAGAGCAAGACAGCCCTTGGGGCTCACCAGGCTGGCAGTCTCTGTGCTGTTAATCATTGGCTTAAATGAAATAACTTGGTCATGCCACTGGGCGCTCCTGATGTGTGCGAGGAGGCAGCGATCTGACTGTGACTAATGAAGACCAGATTACAGCACTTGTGCTCGCATGGAGGAGTCTTTCTCTGCAAACAGCCCTGTTGAGTTCATGGGGTTATGAGGAGTGTAAAGCCCAATTCAGCATGAGCCGGGGCTCTGGAGCCTGCCCCTCAGTGCTCGGGAATTCTGCTAAGCTCTTTGGATGAAAGAAGCCGTATAAATGCAAAGAGGCTTTTTGGAGTGCTAGGCATTGCTTTAGCTTGCTGACATGGTGTGGAGGAAATGTGACGGGGTTTCCCATTAAGGGTTCTACCTCACTTTTCCCTGTGAAACCTGTTTCTGCCTTTTTTTTTTTTTCAAGGATGGAATTATTTTCCAGAGAAAATAAGTGTTTCTAATTGTGTTTGAATTCCTGCATGATAACCACCTTCCTGGAGGCTTTTGCAAAGTCTTGAGGTACTCACGAGATAGACTTACTTCCTGTAAGAGCGAAGGATGGTTTAAGTAATCTGTTACTCCTTGCTTGTTAATTTACAAATGCAGCGGGGTCACAGCCTGCTTGATGAAATGTTTCCAATTGTTGAAATTGAATGTAGACAAAGAGCCAAGTAGTTTCCCTGTGTTTGTCTGCTTCTTTTCCTGGCTCGATCTCTTGTGGTCTTTATTTTTGTCAGAATTATGTGGATGGGATTTTCTTTGCTTCTAAGATTTGCTGCTGCTGGCAAGAACCTGGGCTCTGTGTGCCATGCCAAAACCTTCAGTGCCCCACACCATGCCTCGGGGAGGGCACTGGGGGCTCAGGAGCAGTGCGGGGGCACCCACCCGCCCAGGAGGGAGTGTGGTCGCAAGGCATAGCCCTCCTTGGGAGACGCTTGTGAAATGCTTAGCAGCCACGTGGCTGAGGAAACGTGGGTCTGTCCATGTCCTGTTGTCCTCCAGGGCCCAGCACTGGGTCCCATCGTTCGGTGTAGAAGCCCCCGCAGTAATAGTGCTGGCATGCTTTGTCTTCTGGAGAAGCCATTCTGATCTTCGCACTTGGCTTGAGTCCCGTTTTTCTTGGTATGAATTCCTTCCAGAATGTACTTGGTTTTGTTTTCAAGTCCTCACAACTACAGCTTTCTGCTCTTCTTGCTACCCATCTAAAGGTCAACACTTTTAAAATAAAATACTTCGCTGAGCTGCCAGGCTCAGTCCTTTCTGCTGCTGATCCCTCCCTCGGGCGAGCCTGTGCCGTCTCTGTTCCTGTGTTACAAAGGCCCAGGAATCGAAGACTTTAACGGCCTTGTTCTGTTCCAGGCCCTGTACCATAGCCTTGTTTTACTTTTTTAATGTTTCATTCCTCACATAAATGTGCCCAAGCTTTTAAGTGTGTTTTTTCTTCTCAGTTGGGCTGCTATTACTGGGAAACAGGAGAAAAAAATAAAAGGGAAAAAAAGGATGGTGATATCTCAGGGAGAGGAGAGGTGCTTTGGGACAACAGGGTGCCACAGGAAAGCTGCTGGCTAAAGCCATCTCTGTTTTTCCTCCCCTGCAGGTGTGTTCTTCACCTTTCATACCTTTCACCTGGAGAATGGCCATGACTACCTCCTGATCACCGAGAACACCAGCTTTGCCCAGCCGCTGAAGCAGCTCACAGGCTCTCGGCTGCCCGCCCCACTAAGCGCAGGGCTCTTTGGAAACTTCTCTGCCCAAATTCGCTTCATCTCAGACTTCTCCATGTCCTACGAGGGTTTCAACATCACCTTCTCAGGTAAGAACAGAGGCAGACAGACTTGATGCTTTCCCTTTTCTTCCAACTTTAATGCAAAACTTGGGAGTAAGTTCCTGTTGATGCAGTACATGTGATTCGGGTCATTGAAGGTTGCTCATTGTGTTACACCAGTAAATTGTGCCAGCATTAAAGCACTGTGTGTCACAGGAAATACTCTCTTTCCAGGCCCTGTATCTCCAGATGCAGCAATTTTGTCTGCCTTGAGCCCCACTAGATGGCTGGATTGGACCCACTGAGATTATATCCCATTACAAAGGTGTTTGTTGTGTTTTCCCTCCTCACTCACTGATCTTTACTTCTCTGTTTATGGACAGAGCTTCAGCTCTCTTTTTCTTGGAGTATCCCCAAGAGGCCATCCCTTTTTGCTCCAGATGCCTGCCTTCTCTGTATGTCAGAGGAAAATCACTGCAGCAGATAGAGCATTTCCATTTCCAACCTGGGAGGCTGGGACAGATGGGATATTTTGGAAGGCAGCTTTGGGCAATCTGGACTTCTTGGATAAGGAGCAAAGCAGAACTGGTCACTCCCATTGTACGTCTGGTCCCATTTTATTTTTTTCTTTGGTTCTGTTCTCCGCTTGGATGCTCACCCAGTGACCCAGCCTCTGCAGGTGGTGTCAGCCTGTCCTAGATGTAACATGTGCCACGTGTAACCTAAGCCAGGTTTCCATGAGCCCGCCGGCATTGCTGGGAAGCTGGAAACAGTATTTTCTTGCTGGACCTTCTCTAACTGACCTGCTAATAGCAAATTAAAGCAGACTTCCTGGTGCAAATAGCAGGGCATCAAGGCATGCAGGTTTTTGTTGATGGCAGAAGCCCTTTTTGCTCCAGCTGTGCCAGTGAAGATCTGGCTGTGGAGAGAGCTTTTGCCATGAGCATTTCCAGTAAGTCAGGGGCTTGGGACAGAGACACTGGAGAGAGAAAAGCACTGGTCTAGAGGTGAGAATGGAGCCAAGGTCTCCAAAGCTCAGTCTGATGACAGCAGGTTTCAACTGTTTGTTTATACAAGATACTGGCTTCTTCAAATAAAAGTCTGGATTCTCAGAAGTTGTCAATGAAGAGCAGCGTGTGCATGATGAGAGAGAATCAAATAAAGGCACGGTTGCTTATGCAAAACAGATCATCACACTTGCAAATACTCACTTTGCTTGGGTGATCTCTGGTTGAAGGCTGCAAGGTGTTGAACTGTGTCCTTTACCCCAAAGTCCTACAAATGACTGCTGAAGTGTTTGCCTGTGCACATATTTCAGAAAATGTAATCTTTGCTGCCTGAGTGCCCTGACAAGCCTTTCTGTAAAACAATCAGGTAACGGACAAAAGCTTATCATATTGTTACTGTTCTTTTCTGTATCTCAGCATACATTGTAGTCCTGAGGGCAACTGCTGCAACTTCGGCCTGCTGGTGAGGAAGAGAAATGACCATTTTTATTGTGGAGCTCAGTCTGATGTGTCTTTGAGGGACAGAGCTGTTGCCATAGATGCAAATAAAACCTGCTACACTCAGAGCTGGTTTCCAATACCTTTATCTGTTCTCTGAAGTCAGCGATTCGCAGATGATGCTCTGTGGAAACTAGACAGAAAATTTCCAATTAACTTCCATTTTGATGGGGAAAAAATACCTTTTGTCTAAAACAAATTGCCTCAAATTATCTAATTACAGCTGCTATTTTCAGTGTATTTTGGGACTTCTTTCCTTTCTTGGAAAATGAAAATGGGAGTCCGTTATATTTTTAGTTTCCTTTATATCTATAAGCACACACTTCATACTCTGCACTTCTGTTATTTGTTCAAAAAATAGCTCTCAAAAGAGGTTTCCTTTACAATGGTTTGTGACCAAAGACATACATTTGGCTCTTTTCCATAACGCTCCATGACCTTTCATTTAGTAGCAGCTTAAATGTTCTCTTGCATTCCCCAAGCAGGGTGCTGTGTTCATTCATTTTCAGGATTAGTAATGGAGAGGCAACCAGAAATCCCATCCGGATCAATTCATCTTCATTTTACTAAACCAGGGGGAGGATGACAAATTTCCATCGTGTTTGGCTACCACCGATGTCACGTTGTTTGGCTGACAACAGTGACAGAAAACGAGGCCTGTTGTATTTTGAGCTGGTTTAAATCAATATCCTGGTGACACCCTGAGGGTTGTGTAGTGAGAGCGAGACCCGAGCTGGTCTTCATGGTCAAACAGGTCGTACGTCTCGCATGGATGCTTCTTGTTCAGACCTGCACTGCAGCTGGCTCGAAACTCAGAGCTCCCCCCTCGTTCTTACGATCAGGGCTGGGGAGAAAGGGCCATGAGGCGTCACCCTGCCATGGCGTACACGTCTTTGTCCCCCTGCAGAATACGACTTGGAGCCTTGCGATGAGCCGGAGGTCCCAGCCTACAGCATCAGGAAGGGCCTGCAGTTCGGCGTGGGCGACGTCCTCACCTTCTCCTGCTTCCCCGGGTACCGGCTGGAGGGCGCGTCGCGCATCACCTGCCTCGGGGGGCGGCGGCGTGTGTGGAGTTCGCCTCTGCCAAGGTGTGTTGGTAGGTGGTCATGTGCTTTCATTTTGCTTGGTTGGTTTCGCTGTGCTGGATCGTTTAGTCGGGCAGGGATGCGCGGCACACCCTGGGGGGACGCCTCGGGGGCGGCATCCTTCAGTTTGCAGGCCGGGTGGTGCAGGGATGGGGAGAGCGTGCTGGCACAAATTCAGCCCCCTGGCTCAATGTGGGGAGGGCAGGGATGGGCAGAGGGGCTGCAGTCCTATCCCACATTGGAGCACCCGGCGTGCCCCACAGTTGGGGTCCCGCATCAGCAGAAGCCCCCTGTCTCTGCAGCCCATTCACAGCACCATGGTCGAGCCCCGGTGATCATACAAGTGAATGAGTCACAAACTATGGGAGATACATTATCTTTTTGGGGATAGGTTCCGTAAAACGGCCTGGTTTTAGGGCTATCCTCCCTTCGAATCCACATGCTGTAAAACTTAATAGTCCAAAGATGAAAGCTGCTTCTGGGTAGGTGATCTTAAGGAATGCAAATTTCACATTAGTGTGGATGTCCCTGGAAAACTCCCTCTGGCTCTTACTTTTTCCTTATTCTGCAGGGGTTTCTGGCACTTTACACCTTGCATTTCTCTTCCTCTTAACCATTGCACCTTTTTTGCAATCACTCTGGCAATTATTTATACTAATAAATAAATCTAGAGATAGAGGAGAGGAAGAAGTCAACTGCAATGCTGAGCAAGTTTCTGGCTGTCATCCCTAATGCAGATGGGTTCCAGACAGCCTTGTCTGGCGAGGTCTGCAGGGCAGCCCCCTGCCCAGCCCGCAGAGCGCCCTCCAAGCACAGCGGCTCATAAAAAAGAGCAGAAGCAGCGGTGTGCCACAGTGAGAAAAGCAGAAAGGAGGAAGGATCACCACAGCCTCAGGCCTTTGCAAAAGGAAGATTAACGTATTTCTGTTTTTGTTGTATGTTTAGTAAGGGGGAAAATATTCAGTACTCTGCTGCTGCCTGGTCACCCACAGCACCGTGAAGGATTCATTCAGACCAGATAGAACAGATCTCTTGCCTGCTTTCGCTCTGGCAAAGCCTGCTAGGTAGATTTTCTTTATGTGCAACCTTCACAAAGAAGGCATCCCAGCAAGAGCCAGGCTACTTTCTCAGTCTGTTGAGCTTTGCTGTTGACTCCTGCCATGCTGAATGCATTTCCCAGCACTGTTTAAAGCCTAGGTCGCAGGGCTGCATCATCCTGCTGTGACAAGCAGCCTCTTCAGGGCATGAATAATAATCAGGTTGCAGAGAAAGCTCATCAAGGGAACAGAAATCATAAAGAATCATAACATAGCTTGAATCTGATCCTCAGACATCCCTAAATGGACACAATGGCTTCCATTTTCCTAATATCCTACTGTAGATGGCTTTGAATTAGCATGTAGGTTTTATAATAATGGATTGAATTCCCCATCTGGTAGCAGGGTGACAGCTTTTTCCATGCTGCCCGCAGTTCAAGCCTGTGTGCTTGCCCTGTTAAAAAGGATACAGATGGAAACTGGGGACGTAGCCCCTCAGATCACAGATGTGTTTTTGCCAGAGAGCCCAGACACTTTATATTCAGTTCCTGTTCTAGATGGATCTGTATAGCAACAAGAGCAATCTTGTCCCTTGGCCAGGCCATCTCTCCAGGGCAGGAATGCCTCCCTGCTGACTGCTGCTTCAGACCAGGTGCCAAGTGCTGATGTCCCCAGCATCATCCCCGGGTAATCTGTGCTAAAGAGAGTGCCACAGAGACCAAGAGGGGAAGGAGAAAGTCACCTCAGAAGTACCTCCTCTCACCATGTCTGCTGCTGCTTCCTTATTTTACCTTCATCTTTCATCGGGAGAACCAGCAGAGGTAGCAGAGTCAGTGCAGAAAGCTATACATGCACCATGATGGTTTCCCTGAGATCCAGCAGCTTTGTATGCTGTGAAGGACCTGTGGAGACGAGGCAGAGCTAGCTAATCAGAAAAGCTGTTTTCAGGGCAAGTTGGAGCAACTCTCCCCAGTGGTGCATACAAAACACCAGGACTCAAAGGAGTAGCAAGCCAATGTTTTACAGCTGAAAATCTTTCAGGGTAAATAGGCCAAGAAAATGACGACTCATGGTTTGCTCATGTGGGAGCTAATCAGGGAGTAACAAAAATCCTAAACATAGGGTGGTTGCAGGACATATTTGCATATGCTAGGGGATTGTACGTCTGTGTAGCAAACGGGCTGCAGTGGCTCTAGCTGGGCTCATGCTCAGACAAGACAGTCACTGATGGCAAGAGGTGTCCTTGAAGGAGGACATCCTTGGGATGCCATTTTGCAAGTAGGCCCTCAAGCTGTATCTGAGTGTTGCAAACTTTTGCTTCCTCCCTTAGATAACAGCAGGTAAGAGCTAATTTCCATATTGTCCCATGAGCTCTGGGAAAGCTCAGTGCTATCACAGTACTACTGCTGCTTGCAATCAGATGCAGTTGAATATCTGTTCGCTACATCGTGTAGTGAGGACTGCATGTCCTTGCTACAAGCATTCCTATTATACTCACAGTGGCATGTTCATAGGAGAAAGAGATAGTGTCTTTAAAAGCTTGCAACCGAAGTACATAAAATAGGTAGGCGAATGTTGGTTCTTTCTATTTCCTGCAAGCCTTAAACCCAGATCTCATGAGATTCGAGATCGATTGAATCTCCAAAGCTGTCATTCTCCTCCTTCTCTAAGGAAGATCACTCTGCCTAGTTTTGTGTCTTACAAATCTCCCGACTTCAAATTTGACTCAAAAACAAATGTTGTTCGCACTACCCAGAGCAGAAAAGCAGAGAAGCCTTCCTAGAGGAATGTAATAGGATAGGGACAGGCGAGGGACAGATCGTAGTGAGTAACAGAGAGAAAGGAGTCTTTTTTCCCTCTTCCAGAACTGGTAAAACTGTAGCAATTTACAACCTGTCTCAGAACATAAACTCCCCCTCAGAAATGGGAGAAACAATTGCAGTAACATAAACTTTACCCCTGCCCTTCCAGTTCCCCGAGCAAGAGGTTGACAGGGATTCCTGCAGCAGCATGTCTTTCTCCATCCCCAGTCCCTTGTATTTTAAACAAGAAAGGTCAATTCTTTCTATGCCACAGAAAAACCCGAGCCCATTGTGGGACTTTGAGTGATGTGTTGGGAGGAAACAAACATGTAAATTAGAGCTAGTTTCTGAAACAGAGGGGCAAAAGGATTTCCAGTTTTCTCTCTTTTTCTAATGGGAATGGATGTAATTGTTAGCTGCAAAGCTGGGAAAAAAACAGAAGCAGGGAGCAAGGGGCAAGAGGTCCTTTAAAATATTGTCAGATGATGAACTGAAGAGCCAAGGGCAGAATTAACAACAAACAAGAGGAAATGTCAAATTTTGCCCTTTTCAGGAAATTGTTTTGGGGAAGATTTTCAAATTCACACATAGCTTTGTCGTTTGTAATTATTTTGGAGTTTCACCGAGCATTTCTTTCTGCACAGAGATCTACACTTGAGATGCCCAGGTACCAGCAGCCAGCTGTGTGCTGTGCTGGCTGTTAAAAGAATGCCGTTACAATTTTTATTTCCCATGTTAAGGTAGAAGTTGTAAAGGCATTTGTCTAAATAGCGTGGCAAAATATTTTAAATATTTCAATCTAATAATATTATTTTAATTTCCTTCTGGTTTATGGATCAGGAAGGATCACAAACACACATGCTTTTGAGCAGGTGGTGGCTTTCCATGGATTTTGACTTTCTGTGATGCAGTTTTCCCATCTGTACAAGGAGAGGATGTTAATCTCTGTAAAACACCTGAGGTTTAAGCATGATAGAGGTGCTAGTAAGTGCTGGGGTTTATTTCTTTGTTGTTTCACTAACTGCACTTGGAAATAGAGTTCATGGATATGTTAGCAGATGGGTATAGGAAGGAGTGAGCATCTGCGGTTATTAAAATGTGGTTTTGTGTTTTTATATAGCTGAATGTGGCTCATCTGTAACTGGAACTCAAGGTGTTCTGTTGTCCCCCAACTATCCAATAAACTATAACAACAACCATGAGTGCATCTACTCCATCCAGACGCAGCCAGGAAAGGGGATCCAGCTGAAAGCCAGGACTTTTGAACTGGAAGCAGGAGATGTCCTCAAGGTAATTCTTTTGTCTCTACTAATGAAGGGTAGTTCTGTAATGAGAGCAGGATCTGAAAGGGAAGTGATGTCCTAAAATTTTATCAGAGCTAGCTGTGACTAATCTCTGGAAAATGCCACCCAGGCAGTGCCAGCAGTGCAGTGGTAATCTCTGGAAGAGTCTTGTACTAGGAATTGGACTGACATCCCCCCAAAAGTCCTTCATATGGCTTCTGTAGCCAGTAGTCACTGCTGTGTCACTAAGTGCCTGACATGGCTGCTTTGAAGACAGCAGCAAGATTTCCTGGGTCAGACTGTTCCTAAGGCTAGGCAGCTGAGCTAGAATATTATCTGTGGGTATTCCCTCTAGTGCTAGAACAAGGTAGAAAGCTGATAGAGCTGTGAAACAATATATTCTAGCCCAGGGAAACTGTCTGATCAGCGTGAGTCACTGCTGTGCAATAGTTGGCTGCATTTAAAGCATATTCTATAATTTTAGGGAATGAGCACCTCTGAACTTCACGTGCTCATGGCAGTCCCTGGCAGCAGCACTAAGGCAGTAGTGAACATCCTGTGCTGTTCAGCCCAGCTGATTGTTTGAGGCTTCGCTCTGCTGATGAGTGTATAAACAGATTCTGTATCCTGTAAAAATGTGGGTATCTTTGTTGTATTGCTATACCTTCTGCTGCCGTCTTCCCTAAGATGCAGGGAAGGCTTCGGTCTTTGTTACACATATTGTGCCTTATTGTTTAGGTTACCAAGCATCTGTCTTAAATAGCAGAAGTAGTGGAAAGAGCCCATATGGCCTGAGAGAGGCTACTTTTATTTTTAGAGAGAAATACTTGGCCTCTGAGAGTGAGTAGATAGGCAAAGACAGGCTTTAACCCATCATCTTCAAATACCACGCAGAGCTACAGAAATTACACCAACTGTGTAGAAATATGCATTAATTTGGGTAAATAATGTAATAGATTTACTGGAATGCTAGAGGTCTTCCCCTTGTAGCTAAACTTCAGTTTTTTATCTGCACAGTTGTACAGTGGGAACTGTTGACACATGAGGGAGTGGGAGGTTTGTAGCATTATTTTTGTGTTTCTAGGAACCAAGGCTGAATCCCTGCAAAGAGGGTTTATTTAAATTCAAGCTCTTCAGCATTCCCGTACTCAGATTAATCTGCATTTACAAGTTTCAGGACGCTATATGGAAGGAGACAAATCCAGGCTGAGTTTCTATTAATCACAAAGAAGCGGTTTGGTAGGAAGCATTAATATTACAAGATGCGTGCTGCTGTGCTAAGCCATCTTCCCAAGAATGCCTCTGTCCTTCTTTAAGTGCCATACTTCTGCACTGTGAGATAGGTGTAATCCACATATTTGCAACTCACAGGATGACTAGAAAGAGAGAGATTTCCTGCTAATGCAAAGAACATAGTTGTGAAAGAAATTATTTCCTCTAACAGGTTTGTCTTCAACTTTTCTTCTACTCCTGAGGAAAGTTACTGTCAATCTCTATTAGTGAGAAGTTGTTCTTTATCCTCATAAGACAATCATCCTATCCAAAAGAAAATATATATATATATATATTTTTAATAATAGTAGTGGGGTCAAGACACATCCATGAGTCACTCAGGAAGAAAGGTGTGTTTTTTTTTTCTTTTGTTTTGTTTGTTTGTTTGTTTGTTTGTTTCCCAGAAGCTGTGCTGCAGCTTTGGAAAGAGAGCTTCGTTCAGAAAACACAGCCCTGAGTGCGGCATAAGTTCAGGTGTACGGGGAGGGATGCGTGTCCTCCAGGGCATGAATCCTGCTCCTCAAACAAACAGCATCATCAATGCTCATCAAGTCAGATTCTTAATGGGAGTAATTTCACTGGCTCCAAATGAGCTGTTCTCAGTCATGGAGGATTTGACCCATGAAGTAGCAAATAAAGGATGTTTTCCAGTATGTGTTTCTTGTTCCTCCCAGGTCTATGATGGCAGCAATAGCTCTGCTCGCCTGCTGGGTTCCTTTAGTCGCTCTGAAATGCTTGGCACCAGCATAAACAGCACTTCCAGCAGCATGTGGCTTGAGTTCATCACCAACAGCGAGAACACGAGTAAAGGCTTTGAGCTGCAGTTTTCTAGTAAGTCTTGGGCCCATATGCCTGTGAGATGCGAATCTGAGGTGTAGTTGGGTATCCTTGTGTTACAGTTGCACGAGCAGAGAAAATGGTCCTTTCTATAAAGATCTTGGGGTCTAAAGAGGAATCAGAGTGGGGGAGATGAATTATGCCAGCGAGCCTTTTCTGTTGTGAATGAGGCAGTGGCAATACAGAAACTTCCACTTGCAGCTGAGATATCAGATCCCTGGGATCTCTTTCCAATCTCAATCAAAAAATACAATTCTCCATATGGTGTTTCTTTTTTCCAACAGAGCATTTTTCTTAAGAGGAAAACAGTTAATATAATCTTGTGCTAATGGCTTCTGGCTGTTAAATACATGAGGAAAGCTGATGCTGTTTCTCCTGCTCCAGGTTTTGAACTCATCAAATGCGAGGACCCTGGCATCCCGCAATTTGGCTACAAGGTCCACGATGAAGGACACTTTGCTGGCAGCTCTGTATCCTTTAATTGCGACCCTGGCTATACACTGCGAGGCAGCAGGGTGCTGGTCTGTCTGACTGGGGAGCGGAGAGCTTGGGATCAACCCCTGCCAACCTGTGTAGGTGAGACAACTCTTGCTTTTAACAACTCCTCTGACAAGTGCTTTGCTCGTGGGCATTGCTCTGAGTGCCCTTTCTTTCTCTTTAGCTAATACACGTGACATTATCTCTGGTATTGATTGCAGTCATCTACATCAAAAAAGATAAGGATCCTGTGTAAGGCATCTTCAGATTGAGAGCACCGATAGCTGCAAAACTTCTACAAGCAGTTTTAACATGAAACACTGTGCTCTGAGCACAGATTTGACAAGGTTTTGTGCTTTGCTGCAAGGAGACTACTGCTTTCTCAGTCCTTGTCCTTTAACTTGTACGTGTTAAACAGAGTGGCGCTTTATGATAATGGCAGACTTCAACGTGTGTCCTGGCATTTGACAGTTCAAAGTCATGTTTATTTGAGAGCTACATGACATCTGATCCCAGTTTCTCAGACATTTTAATTCCCTTAGTCTTCTTTTTGTTAAGTCCTGAGTTCCCCTTTACCTATAACTCTCCAGCAGAATATCTTTTCGCGTGGAAAAGTCATTTATTAAATTTTGTATATCTAATGAAATGCTGCTGGTCTGTTACATGACAATGACGTGCTTAGCTAGTGTTTCCCAGGGCATGTTCAAGTTCTTAGAGACTTACGCCTCTGATCTCAGCAACCAGCAGGCTGCTTCCGTGGTCGTAAGTGGTGTGCTCAGACATTGGCATTCTGAATTCTCCCAGAAGTTAGAACCTTTATGCTGCAAGTCCGCTGAATTTCAGCTTTGCGTGTTGAGGTGAAAAGACAAATTTCTGTGATTAATCCATCTTCCTAACCTTTACCCTATTAGCTGAATATACATGTGACTGGTCATGTCTGCATGAACATGTGGAAACTTAACAGAATTTTAATGGACATATTTTGAAAACATATTGAAAAATCCTCTCACTGAGGTTCAGGTAGCGGACATACCTATATTGGCTCCTTGCCTTTATCACACTCATGAATCATTAAGGCTTCTTGCAGATGCAATGAGAACTGAGCTTTCACCCCAAGCATGAATCAGGGAAAGCCAGGATGCTGGCAGGCTCTGCCTTTATTCACTGTGAAGCCAAAAAGGTGGAGGGAAGCTTTGACAACATGTCAGATTTTAGGAACATGCAGAGAAGTGCAGTTATTCTGCTGACTCACTGTTTTAGCTGAATTAAATGACTCTCCTTATCTTTGGCTAGTAAGCTCTAAGAATCTCTTCAGATGGGAAGAAATTCTCTGTTGTATCGATAGGATGAGTGTTGCATTGTTGCCAAGAGCCATATGTCGTGAATCTTCTCACTAACCCATGTGTTTTTCAGCTGAGTGTGGGGGTACTATCAAAGGAGAGTCGTCAGGACGGATACTGTCTCCCGGATACCCCACACCCTACGATCATAATCTGAATTGCATTTGGACAATAGAGGCAGAAGCTGGCTGCACAATAGGGTGAGTTGAAGGTTTTCGCTCCTGGTTTTTACAGTTGGTTTTTGTTTGTTTGTTTTATGCAATTCTTCAGAGTGGAGATGGTTTACTCAGTGCTTTCCTGACCTGAGGTCAGAGCTAGCAGAAAGGTTTAGTAACTTCTTGTCATTGGGTTTCCAATGCACGAGCAGCTTCCCGTTGAATTGTCCTTTTTTTTTTTTAATTCACAGAATCACAGAATTTCTAGGTTGGAAGAGACCTCAAGATCATCGAGTCCAACCTCTAACCTAACACTAACAGTCCCCACTAAACCATATCCCTAAGCTCTACATCTAAACGTCTTTTGAAGACTTCCAGGGATGGTGACTCCACCACCTCCCTGGGCAGCCTGTTCCAATGCCTCACAACCCTTTCAGTAAAGAAGCTCTTCCTAACATCTAACCTAAAACTCCCCTGGCGCAACTTTAGCCCAATTCTTCTCTAAGAGTTCCTAAAGATTCCTGGAGGACAAAGTAGGCATGCAACCCTGTCCTCTGTTCCTCCCCCAAAGTGTAGGAGATTGCCTCATCCAAAGACTGCTTCAGCGAATGAACTTTACCCACACTTTACTCACATGCGTAATCCTAGCCACTTCTCTGAGGGTACACAAATGAGCAGAACTATAGGCTCGTGTTTGCAGGATCAGCCAGAGGCTTGGAAGGGGCCAGGACTGAAAGGAAATGATGCCAGGCAATAGTATGGTAATACACCTTGTGACCCTTCCTTTGTCATTAGAGATGAAAGCTCTCTTCTTCTCTTCCTTTATTTGGCAGCTCAAAAAGAATAGATGATCTCTGGGTAGTTGAGAGAGCACATTTTCAGCAAGTTCATTTTTATGGTAATCCATTGGAAAAATAATCCTCTTCACGCATGATGCAATTGTATAAAGCCCTCATTTATAACTTACATTAAAATTAATCACCAAAGCTTTTTGAATAAAGCTGTATCTGCACAGAAGGAGGGGAAGGAAAGGAAGGAGAGAGAGGCAGAAAAATCAGTCTGTCCATTATTGCCATGAAAGTTAAAGAGCTGTACTTTGAGAGGAGGATTAATCGTGTCCATGTGCAAACACAAGCGTGCACACGCACACAAAATTGCAACTGAACTGACTTGGCTTGCCTATGAGGCTAGGGAGAGAAATAGGATGGAGAAGCAGGAGGGTGTGCTGGAAAATGAATGGCGTTGCCTTCAAGTCCTGCTTGCACAGCTGAGAGCAGTGAATATACGGTTAGGAGCGGCAGTGGCGATCTGTTGCGTGGCGGTGATCTCAGTATCACGAGAGGGTTTATTGATGCTGCCAGCCCCAGCCTAACGAATGGTGCTGTATGGACAGGCTCTGTTTTTCACAGTCTCATCGAGAAATACGAGTGAAAACATCTGGCTGTTCCAGTTTTCTTCTACGGCATGTAACATTTAGCAGCTTTTATGTTTGGGAACCCTCTCCTGGCTAGCGGGTGGCGGTGGGGAGCCCTGCAAACTGCTGGTAGCATCAAGGACCTGCAGCTTCAGCGTTACCACGCGGTGGGGACATCAGAGCATGGTGCTGTCAGACTGCCTTCTGCTGCAGCCCTCTCCGGATGGGAGCTCAGCAGCTTGCACGGAGCCAAGCTGGGAAACGGGCTCGGGCAGGAGGTGGCAGCAGGAGGGACCCCCAGGCCGGTCAGACAGTTTGTGGGGTGCCTTCTGGAGGGCTGGGGCAGAGTGGTTTTGCACAGGTCATGCAGATCATCAGTGCAGAGCTGGCCTCTCCTCCACCTTGCTAAGGTGGGAGAAGTTGCCCCCTCTCTCTCTATATATATGCTAGAGGGCAGCTTGTATATATATGCACATATATTCCTAATTTGCTTTTAGCTGCATTTTCTTGCATGTAATTGGGATTGTCAGAGTGTCTCCATTGTCTGCTAAGTCAGTTGTTCTGTCTTGTCTTAAATTAAGCCCTGCTGGGAATGGAGTCAGGCTGATAGAAAAAATGTGCTGTTTGGTTACAGATGTGCTTTTTGAATAGATTGATTTGCTCCAGAGATCACCAGTTTTCTTAATAAAATCAGCTATCCCAGCAGACTCCTCAACCAGCTGGTGTCAAGCAACTTGTGTCATCTGGTTATATTCCTAAGGTGTTCTCCTCGTTGGTAAAGCCTGCAAGCAACTTGCTTACTAGAAGTAAATGAGGGAAGGGAGCTGCTGGAGGCAGCAGTTAGCCTCGGTCCCTCGGCAGGGTGTTGGTGAGCTCCCAGGTGTCCCCCATCCTGGGTCAGTCTCTGCCAGCATCTCCATTTCCCTGTTTCTGAGGTCTTCAGCAGTGAGTTTTCCCTGGCAATTCTGGCCAACTAGCTCTGGTTAGCCTGAGAGCAAACATCATCAGGCCAAGGCACCTGTGGAGAGCAGCTCTGCTATGATCCATTCTTATTTTCCTTGAGGTTTTTTTATTTGTTTTTTAAATGCAAGGTCTCTGCTAGGTAGATTTATGATTCAGCTCTTTTGGTTTCTGTCGGATTCCATGGATGTCATTTTGTTGCTGAGTGCATTGCAGTGTTTGGCTTTTTTTCCTTTTTTTTTTTTTTTCTTTTCATGCTTCTACCTTATTTATTTGTTTGCCCTGGATAAATGGGAAAGCAGCCAAGCAAATGCTTTCTTGTTCTCTTCTGAGGGCTGCCAGGGTTTTAAGCCCAGTACCTGATTGTTTTATTTTTGCAGCTTTTCTCAGTACAGTTTATAGATCTCTGCCCCTGTTTCGGAGTGGCATGCCTGGAGTTACCCACGTTAGCCTGATTGCAGCATGTCGGGTGGTATTTCCCCCAGTGCTAATGTGGCAATGAGAAACAGAGGTGACTGAATGGCTTCTCGTCGGCTGACATTTTAAGTGCAGGAGTGGAAAGGACTGATCCCTGGTGTATCGCAGCAGCCTTTAGTTGATAACTCCCTTGGTGGTAACAGTAGTAATGACAGTATCTCGTGGTGGTACTTCTTGTCTTGGAAGATCCAAAAGCTCCTTGTGAAGTCTGGATTTGTGTGGCAGCTGCTTTACATCCTTCCACAACAGAGGTTGTTTTGGAGAGAAGTGCAGCACGGCATTGCCCCAGCCCAGGGTGGGAAGTGAGGAGCATCCCAATGGGGGTTGTGCTGCAACCAAGTTTTTCCCATCCTGGGCACCACCAGGGCACTTCTGTTCTCCTCCCACCCAGCCAGGTCCATCACTGACACAGGCTCTGCAGTGAGTTTCGTCACCAGGACGACTCCTGGCAGCATCTTGGACTTTCTCTGGGGAATTTTCTGTGGAAGTGTCAAACAGGCAGAGCCCTGGTTGAGTTTAAAAGCAGGAAAAAGCAGAGCTCCGAGTAGCACTTGCTGCAGGCGGTTGTGTGCCAAGGAGCATTTGATGCAGATGCTGAAGACTTTGCAGCCCTCTCCAGGGCAGACCAAACTATAATGTACACACGGTAAGGAAACACAATCTGCATTCAGAGCATTGTAATAAACACCTCATGGAGAGCAGAGTGTAATTTCACCGCCAGCCACCAGCTTCTTAGTTTCTGTTTTCTCTCCCTTCCCTTCCTATTGTGTATTTTGGAGAGCTGGCTCATGCTGACTCTTCTCCTTTATGTCTTACTGAAGTTATTCTGTTAGCTGATCTGAATAGAGCTTTTCAATATCCAAAACTTTGTAAAATGTGTAAAAATCCTTTTCCATGTCAGCCACTTTGCTCCTCTCACATGCTTCAATGCAGCATTCAGAATTTGCACTTGCCATCTCCCCCCAGCACACACTCCTTTCTGCCCTTTTTTTATTAACCTCTGGGGCACCTAATACCCTGGTGAGGGTTTCTTTTCCAGCATTGTGCTATTTTAAATAAGAGTGGTGCTTGTTTTCCTTTCCATTTTTTCCCCTGATATACAAGATTAGCTTGGTGCCAGGAGCAAATTCTTTGATCTGAGAGCAAGTAACAAAAATCGATGCATTTTATCAGTAGATGCTGGCCCTTGACAAAAAGCCGTTCCTTGTAGGACACAAAAAAAGGAAAAGGACAGCCAAGGTGATTGCTGTGTGCAACACAGGGACAAAGTGTGAACTGCATGAATATACATCAGTTGTCTGAAGGGACCTTAGCACATTTACTGCTAATTTTCCTTTTAGAGTAAGTTTCTCAATACTTCCATGTTTATTTGTAATAGAGCCCCGTAAAACCAAGGACAAAGCCCGTCCTCCTCTTCACAGCTTCTGTGCCTCCCTGCTGCAGGTTGCTGGTGTGTCCTTGACTGAGCCTTTTGTCTGTGTGACAGCTACTCACTGTAATGGCTGAGCACCTTCAGTGCCAAACCAACGGCGATCTTCCAGCTGGGGATTTCTCTGCTGCTCGTGGTTGGCTTTTGGACCTTCACTACTCAAGATTTTTAGGGGAGATTAGTAATTTGGTTTCCTTAGGGAACAGCACAAAGGACACAGCTTTTCAGAAAGCACTAGCATCCATGACTCAGTTGTTTTCTGGTTTTGGATGTGTTTTAACTAGGGTGGTATCCCACTAAAAGATCTTGTTTTTTATAGACTGACTAAGTTCGTTAGAGGGCTAAAATACTTTGTCTGAGGTGGGTGACAGATAACAGGAAAGAACACACTCAGTGGGCTGAGGTACTTTAGGCTGGTTGCAAGCACCTTTGTAACCCTTCCATGGGAGAAGGCAGAGCTTAGTTTGTGGTGTGACCTCCAGTTCTTTCTGCCACACAGGCTCCATTTCATGGTTTTCCACACTGAGGAGTTCCACGACGTGCTGAGGATCTGGGATGGTCCAGTGGAGAACGGAATCCTCCTAAAGGAGATGAGTGGGTCCAGCTTACCCAGCGATGTCCACAGTACTTTCAATTCCGTCATCCTTCAGTTCAACACAGATTTCTTCACAAGCAAGCAGGGCTTCGCTGTTCAGTTTTCAGGTAGGTTTTACGTTCTTTCCTCAGCATTGTCCAAACCTGGCTTTACTGATAAGTGATTTCAAGGGTCCATCTATGAAGTACTACTGGCGGTAAGTTTGTGACATTGTATTGGACTCAACAGCAGGAACTATGCAGTCTTCCAGCCATTTGTGCTCTACTGCATTTGCATCTCTTCAAATAGAGAAAACTCATGTATTTTGTCCTTGCAATGCAGTTAAATTCTCTGCTCCCCTCTGCTACAGTCACCTTCACAGTGGTGAACTTGGCAGCAAAATGCAAAGCAGTTCTTTGTGGAGTACTCAATAGGAATTACAGATATTTTCCATCATGTTCTCACTCAGTCCCTTAGAGACACCAACACACAGGCAGCTTCCCCCAGGCTTTCTGAGAGCAGTTGGTCAGTGGGCTCTGAAAACCAAGTCTGTTTAAAATCCCTCAAATTGGATCCCCTTAGATGCAGATCCCCAGAAGCTCTAGTTGCTGTAGGGATGTCATTGCAAGCAGCAGCACCATGTGTAATGCAACTGCAGTCTGTCATTGCCTAAGTCCTGATGGTCATTACCAAAGACCTGGCCTCGCAAGTACATTTATTTCAGTTATATTAGGGTGATGCATTTCAGTATTCTCACAGAGGTTTCCAGGATGCAGGAGGCCTTCACTGACGTGTCCAGTAACCAACCAGGCAGATGCCCATTTTGGAGATGGTAGAAAATAGCTCAGGGAACAATGGGTGAGCAATGATACCACTTTTCTGTGACTCAGACATAACAAAGCAGCAGAGCCCATTCTCTGTCTCCCAAGTTTTTGCCTATAGCGCATAGCATGGCCTGGAGAGCAGGCCAGCTCTTTGGGAAGAGTTTGCACTGGCACGAGACCTTCTTGGATAACCATGACAGAGGGAGGGCTTTGCTACTGAGCACAGCTCTGCCTTCTTCACTCTTTGCCAGGCTTGTGTCGCAGCCTGCCAGCAAAGACCAGGATGGGCTGCTAACTTGCCTTATCTTCAGTTGCACAGAAAGAGAGAGAGGGATTTCCTCTGCCTCTTTTAAGAAGGGCTTGCTATAAACTGGCTAGGTGTAATGGACTCATATCAATGTAGCAGGAAATAAGCTCTGCTCGGCTACCTGATACAGAGCTGGTCTTTATTGAACGCTTCTGTTCAAAGCCTTTGTTCACAAGGTGTGACTAAGTAGTCAGCCCTAAGCTCAGAAGTATACAATTTTGGATCTTGTGAACTTTAATGATCTATATATAAGCTTGCAAAACTTCTGTTACTCCAGGACTTTCCCTGCTGTTAAATAACAGTAGTGTTGACAGGCCGTGAGCTCAGCCAGCAGAGAAGCTGTGCTGCCTGCCCCCGCTGAGAAGGTGCTCAGGGAGGGAGGCTGGGAGACCAACGGGGGCCGTTCGATACCTCCGAGGGACATGGCAGCGAGGCTGGGAGGGCAACACGTGTATTTCTGAAAGGTCAGGCTTGATGCTTCCCAGGGCTAAAGGCTAAATTCTCCTCCCACTCAGGGGAAGTGAAAAGTGCTAGCAGATTAGTGTATTTTGCAGCATGCATCTGACAAAGAATTCTATAAAAATGCCATGTAAGATCAGTGGATGCCTGGACTTATTAAGTAAACATGCCTGTGCACAATTATACATCAAACTTGCACTCTGTGTAGTGCACTTGAACTTGCTGCTCCCCAGAGCCTTTACCAGCTGGCCTGGCAGATGCTCAGTGCAAAGTAAAAGCCAGTTATTGTGCATGTGGCAACTTTAAGAGATACCAAAGGGGGAAGGATGGAGAATGAAGTCGTTGCTTGGGTATCTGCTTAAGGACAGAGCTTAAGTACAGCCAGCGCTTGGCATCTGCAGTGTGAATCTGGTTTATCTCCCTTCCTCTCTTCCTTGCCGTCCTCTGCAAATGAGTCAAGATGGAAATAGGAGGAAATGGAGCCTTCTTGATGGGGTGGTAGCTTGGGACTTGGAACAGCCAGGAACCAGACTGCAGTGTGCCATGGATCTCCTCCATTGTTTATGGCAAATGCAGTAGTCTTTCCCTGGTGTGGCTTTGTTTCACCACTGGAAATGATACTCCTTCCTTCTGCAGAGAAAACACTGGGTTAAGTATGCTAAAAATAAACAGTTGTAAGATATTAGAGCAACAAGGGTTTGGTTCAGGCTGAAATTAGGATGTGAAGGAGCTAAGGTTGTATCTGATCCATTTCTGGAAATCAATGTCTTTAAGAAGTGAAAGTCTCTGCTGGAGAGACCAGTGTGGGGAGGACGGAAACTTCATAAAGTTCTTGTAATCAATCATCTGCAAAATATTTTGCAATTATGTATTCAAAGAACTAGCAGATGTGTTTCAGGTAAATCTATGGCAAATTGGGAAGGAACTTTGAAATTTTAGGATGACATGTAGTATGTTGAAAGTGGCTGCAAATAAGATGCTTCATTTTTTGATGAAGCAAGAAAGGTATAAGCTGAGAGGAAATTCTGCAAGCCTGTGTTAAATATATATATATTTTTAATGCTCTTCAGTTTCCACTGCCACTTCCTGCAATGACCCAGGGATTCCTCAGAATGGGAGCCGGAGTGGTGACAGCAAAGAGGCAGGCGACTCCATCGTCTTCCAGTGTAATCCAGGATACGCTCTGCAAGGGGAGGCCAAAATCACTTGTGTGCAGATTGAGAACAGATTTTTCTGGCAGCCAGACCCTCCCTCCTGCACAGGTATGAGCAAGCATCCATCCTACCATTGAACTGGCTTCCCTGCCCAGTTTCACTGCAGTACTTCTGTATGCAAAGGGGATGAGTCCCACCTGGTTTGAAGAGGTGTGCAGCAGGGTGCATATATCTCAGCCATCTCACAGAACTACTTTGGGGGTTTGTCCCTGGACTGTCTGGGACAATAAGAATCTAGTTCATGCTGGAAGCTCATAGGACATCCTGCAGTATAAGTGGTATTATTTAACTTGACAAGTCAAAATTAAAGACTTCTTTAAAAACTCAGGTTGGTAGAGAGGACTGGGGTCATGGGTTAATAATTTCTGCATGAGAAGACAACAAATTCTGTCACAAGAAAGAACTATCTGACATTCTTCTTGAGCTCATAAAGCAATAAAAGAAACTCATAAGGGTTTTTTCATATGTCAAGAACAAAAAAATATTCACGCTAAGAACACAGGAGCAATAAACATCAAATTTGCTGTCCCTTTAAATGCTAGCCACCAATTATTTACCCTGTAACTTTCATCCCTTCTTGTGCAATGTTTTTATCCCTAGCAATGAAAATTAGTTAATTGTGTTTCTAACATCTGATTTAATGCCAGCTAGGAAGCTTTTGCAGCATGCATAGGATTTATTCTCCCTGCAGGATGACTTGGTGTTTTCTGAATGACTGTCCTGATGATCGAGTGTGGCACCCCTTCAGCCTGATGGAGACAGTCCTTTTAGTTTTCCCGGAGCTATATTTAAGTCATATCATTGCATGTCATGCCCATCTTGTCATTCTCCTGTTGAGCTTTCTTTCACACCAGAAGCTGGGCTCGCAGTCCTTTTCAGAGCTGCATAGCCAGTGCCTTAATCTAGGTGTGGGATGAATTCTCATGGGTCATCCTTACTGCAGGCAATTTGACTTGGAGATACCGTGTTGGGTCCTTTTGGAACAGAGGCCTGGCAATCTTGTTTTAGGAGACGTAATCTCTTTGATAGGCTGCAGAAAGCTGAAAGCAATGTCTCGCTTCTTCCCTCCCTTCAGTGGCAAAGGATTGGGAGAAATGATCAGTAGCCAGGTAATACTCGTTTTATAGTAACTGGTATAGGAACAGGCCACATAGTGAGAGCTGACTGGGAAAATGGGGTTTAGCTAAAGGCTTGGATTAGATGGCTGTGCTTAGCATTTCAGATATATTTTCACACCTTTTTTTGTACAGCTTCTGCACTCCCTAAACAACGTGGGCTCAACTGACATGTCTGTTGAAATAACCACCAGAGATTTTGGGGCATTTGAAATCTGGATCCTGACCCAACTCCAAATAGCTGACTTGAAACCAGCTTCTAGTTCAAATCATTTGGAGATTATGGGTGGGATTTTCAAAGAAATCAGAGTGTTGAACAGTCATCTCCCTTATGCTTTTCAAAAATGAGTCTTTAGTTTCTTCTAAATTTTCCCCTGACATTAGTATGGAAGAAGAATGCTCCCTGAAGGCTAATGGACACAGTGCTTGTTGTTCTTCCAAGTTATTTGTGCATGACCTTCAGATAAACTCTTCAGTGGTCTGTGCTGTGATTTCCTTGCCTGTTCAAGAGGGATGGAAGTTCTTGCTGCCTGCAGTATCCTGCAACTGGCCTTGACTGAAGTGGTAGTTTTTGGGCCTTGGAGAAGGATCTCTAGTTTACTCTCTGATGTGATCTTCCTAGTACAGCCCAGCAAAATTTTACCTGTTATCTGGAGGTTCTTGTGTATTTGCAAGGAGGGCTTTAGAAACGCCCACAGCATGTACACTCACACTCCTCTGTGAAAGAGCCTTCCAACATTGGTTCTCTTAGTTCTGTCCCAAACTACTTCATTTCCCACACGGTGTTTGCATTGCTTTGGGCTGGTTAGTGTCGAACACCTGCATTCAGTGCAGACTGTGCTTCCTTCTCTTACCCCATCCCAAATCTGGGAGGATTGATCTGAGCAATGGGGAATTTTTAGAGCATCGACCCTCATGAAGAGACTGCAGAAAGGCTGACAGTAATAAATCAATCATGAGTATTCGCCACAGTGGACACAGATGCAGGCAGTTTCAGCCTCAAATAAGTAATAATTGATTTTTCAATCAGCTTGGCATTTAACGTGTTGGCGGCTGTAATAAACGCGAACAAATCATTAGTACCAGACAACATGTTTTCACTTTCTTAGCAACAGTCCAGACTTTGACGAGGAGTTGCCTAAATAAATGCAACAAAAGCATCTCTCTCTCCTTCTGGTTACTCATATATCTCATGAGGATTGTAATTGCATCCCTAGTTGTCATTTTCTGTTTTTTCCCGTCTGGAAGAACAGAACCCTCATTTCTGTTAGGGCTGCTACAAACTCTTGCAATACGTATCTTTTAACATTTGACAACCTTGCAAACTGCCTCTCTGTCCCCTTATCTATCCACCTTTCTCTTTTTTTTCCTCCCTTCCTGCTATTTTTAAAGTTTCTCTAAGACAAAGCCTCATCCCTTTGCTTGATTGCCTTTAGCTCCCTGTGGAGGTATCTTGACAGGACCAGCAGGAGTGATCTTGTCCCCGCAGTACCCAGAGCCCTACCCACCGGGGAAGGAGTGTGACTGGAAGCTGACCGTCTCTCCTGACTATGTCATTGCCTTGGTATTTAATATGTACGTACCTGAGAGCTGTTTGGGTCCCCTTCTGTGGCTGCATGTGGGGATGGGGAGGGCGTCCCAGCTCTGGGGCACAGCCTGGGTGAACAGGTCCACCTGTGGGTCATTACCTGGAGAAACCAAACTGAACCTGGTAGGACTGGCCCTGTAGTCCTCAGTAATCTGTTCCCAAATGTTATCTTAATTTGGGAGAATGTGCACATATTTAACTGCAGCTCCTCCCTGATAGGTGCATGGCTTTTAAAGAACATGTCCATGTAACTAGAAGAAGATAGGAAACCCCCATGACCTCACAGGACATAAGATGAGATGCTCTGGACTGCATCACTGGTCCTTGATTCCTTACATAAGGAATGGAGATAGAAATGTCCTGTGCTTAGGGGAAGAGCTGCCTGGGGGCAGAAGCAGTCTCTCAGCTGTGTGGTTGTGCAGCCCATCAATACCACAGCCTCTCTTGTTCTCCGAGGGGCTGCTATAGCATGCTCGTGCTTCAAGCGCTCTTCCTTTGTTTTCACAGCTTCAGTTTGGAACCTGGCTATGATTTCCTTCATATTTATGATGGACCCGATTCACTCAGCCCCCTGATTGGAAGCTTTTATGGCTCCCAGCTACCCGAGAGGATAGAGAGCAGCAGTAACAGCCTCTTCCTTGCTTTCCGAAGCGATGCATCTGTCAGCAACACTGGATTTGTCATTGACTACACAGGTAAGAGTTGCCCAGGGCTGTGCCTGGCCCAGCTAACTCAACAAAGTACTTGGGATTTTACCTGCATTTATTCTCAGGTTAGACCACCTAGTTGAACCAGGTGGGAGAAGCTCTAGAAGCTATGGAAAGTTCTCTTCAGACAGTAACCCTGCTGCCTCTCCGGCTATCACCAAAGCTACTGAAGATGCACAGTGGGGAAAAGTAGGGGATGCAGAGAGGAGATTCTTCAGGCTGGCAGAAGAGAGTGACATAAGGTAGATAAGAGCAGCATAAAAGGCCTGTCGTGTGGGTGAGGATCACTTTTATGTGGCTTCAGTTCTAACGGTGAGAGACATGGGCAGTGTTAGAGTTTTCCCTGGATGCTTTACCTCTCTGTTGATGGAGCAAGATGAGAAGTGACAGACCTGACACTGCTGCTTCTGGGAGACAGGGAGCAAAAGGAAGGCTTTGGCAGAGCATGTTTCTTACTTGTGCACAGAATAGATGGAAGAATGGAGTTACTACCAACTCTAGTGAAAAATATGCTCTGAAAAGCTGGATCTGATGAACCATGATTATGCAACACAGAGAAAAGGATTAAGAAGTGCAAAAAACAGGGCTACAAAGAAATGATTCTTCAAGCCTACTCTGGCCTATATATACTAGCTTGCAGTATGGGGAAAAAAACATTGATAGCTTCAGATGTCCTGGATGCATGCCACTATAAAACATGGCTCTGCATCCGTGGTGTACACTGTGAAACAGACTGTTGGCTCTTGTTGGCCCAACTGCGTGCTGCGGGAGCAGTAGTGGTTTGTGCTGGAGACCTGATGGACTGCTGCTTTCTCCGCGTGCTTGGGCAAGTCTCTTTTCCAGTACCCTATATCCAGTCTGTAGTTCCTGCTATTGAATTTATCTGACCAGAGATTAGAAGATAGTGAAATGGCAATTCCTATTATTTATAGTGAACAGATAAATTTCCCTGCAGTGAAATTATGAAATAATAAGATGAAGACAACTGGTACTGCTTAAGATTCAAGAGATTAGACGTTTTCTGCCCTCATTAGAATTAATTTTACTGAAGATTAAGTCTTGGGTTTTTTCTTCTTTTTCCTTTTCCTTTTGGGTAGCCATAAAGTAGTTAACAAATGAAATCTCATTAAATTAGGGTTGTTGTGTGATGCGTTTTTCTCCTAAATACTCCTACAGTGTTAATCGTGCCTACATACTTCCCACAAAGCCAAACTGCTGGGAGAAAAGAATGAGGCTTTAAGTTTGCTCATTAATTTCCCCGCACTTTAAAAGGAACCCGGGATTCAAGTCTGAGAAGCAGCAGAAAATAGAACTTTGGGGAATTGAAGGAAGAAGAAAAGCAAGGCAGGGGGGGAGTACGGGTGAAGGAAAATCAAATGCCAAGCTCGGCTCCTTGCCAGCGGGGAATCCCAAGTACAGTTCAAAGACGCTGTCCCTCTCAGCCTCCTCGTTGTGTTCGGTCAGCGTTGCAGCCCACGTAGGCTTCTGCCCCTGCCTCCCTAAATACCCTGTATCACCTGTGCCAGTCGTATGTGAAATGCTGCTAATTCCAGGGGCTTCATAGTCCCCTTTTGGTGGTGTTTGGGTGGAAAAAAACCAAAGCAGCCATCTGTCAGTCCCTCCTTGAAATCCTGCATCTTCTCTGGGACTGGGACTGTATCGCTGGCCTGGAGCTATGGTGTGTCGGGTGAATTTCAAACAGCTTCTTCACTTCATTTGAAATTGTTTCAGGGGCAATGGCTCTTCAAGAGAAAGTTGTCCTCCGGGGCCAGGAGGAGTGGAGAAAACAGTGAGAAAAGAATGAATTTGTCTTTTACTATGCTGATTTTTGCATGGAGCATGACAGTGAGAGTGAAGTGGGACTGCAGCAATGCCATAGGAAGGTGTTTGAGGGCAGATCTGCTAGGCAGTTTCCCAGTTTAGCTACGCTGATGTACTACACCAGCAAGATTTTTGATAGACGAGCACATATCGTTGCTTTGTACCCGCGATGTGCTGTCAGCTGGGCAGCAGAATGAAAAATCATACTAAGGTTATTAGCAAAAACCTGTAAGTGCACTTCCCCCATGCACTCTTAAATTATTACATTGGAATTGTTTACTGTCTGAACAGAGCTTTGGATTGGTTCAAAGGGTAAGGTGAAACTTAAATAGTTTGGGGGATTTCAGCTGGGGAGGAATTTAGCCTTTGGGGTGGCTTGGCAATAACGAGTAGCTTTTGGCTTGAGGCTGGCTTCTGAAAAGGAAGAAATGCTTTCCTCAGGCACCCTGTTGTAGGTCTGGGGAAGTTATCACAGCCCTTAACAAAGTGCTTGTCTGCAACACGAGATAATGCTGTTTTTTTGAAAGCAGTGCGCTTTGTTCATAGCAGATTCACTAGAGCCCAACAACTCTTAGTCTACCAAAGCAAAAGGGTGATAAGTTCTTTGTTACAAAATAGGAAAGACAGTTACAAAACAAGAGCATAAATACAGGAAGAGATCGCTTCTGATCTACCTAAAACGTGTCTCTTGTTCCAGTTATTGCTTAATGTTTAACTGTCTCCACTTGATTTACAAGACCCCTTGTGTGAGGGTCTCCCATTAAGCTGCTGCTGCCAGAAAATGCTCCTAGATACCCTTTTTAAATTTGACTGGGGATGAATCTCGACTGCAGGGATTATCTTTTATCATTGGGAAATCAACTGAATTCTAATAATCAGTTTGTGTTGCATCATCTTGCAAACCACAGATTTTGAGAGGCATTTTACGTATTCATAAAGATATTTTTAAACTGAGACCACACTTTATTAGTGATGTAAAAGGCAGGTTGGTCATTTGGAGAGCTTTTGCCAGATTATTCCCCATGCCCCAGTGATATTCTGTGCGTGCTGTGGATCTGCAGTCATGGACATAAAAGTGGGTCAAACTCCATTAAGTCCCTGCCTCCATCCAAGCGACACATCCTGGTGGTTTGGTACCGAATGTGACCCAAGTTGCATATTCAGGTTTGGCTCCTCATGCTTAGAGCAGATAGCGCGAAGGAGTTTCCAGGTCGGATGCTCCAAGGCAGTAGGTTTTCTCACGCTTTCTTAGTGCTTCCTGTTTCTGTTGGAGGCCAAAAGTGAAGAGGCGTGAAATTGAAAGCAAATGAAGCAAAACCGATTACTTTTCACCCATCCAAAGGAATGGGGAAAAAAGAGAGAAAAAAAAAAAAAACTTATTTCAAATCTGTTATTATTTTGCCAGAACTATTTTGCCCATTCTGAGCATATAAACATATATTCAGCATTACTTATGGGATAGTTAAGGTGGAGATTCCCCACAGAAACACTATCTGCAAAATCTGTTGCAAGGCAAGCTGTTTAAAAACATCTAGTACTGCTCGCTGTTAAAAAGGTCAGAAATAGGAAATGATGCTTGACCCTGAAACAACTTGCATTTTAAACACAGATCTATTCTTTGGGAAAGGTGGTCCAGTTCCCTGGGGTGAGTTCTGGCTGCGCTCATGGTGCCTGGCGTGGCAGCAGCCTCGCCGCTTGGGGTGCCAAGGCTGCACCTGACATGGGAGATCCTCATGTAATTTGTCCTTTCTTCCATATATGATGACTGCTGTGAAAAACTCTTTTAGGCAATTTCTCTGGGTGTTGCTGGAAGGCTTAACGCTTATTAAAGGCTTGCACATGTTCACAGAGCCGGAGCTCATGATGCGCTGGACAGACCAGCACTCTCTGATGGAGCTGTTCTTGAACACGCAGATAAAAGCCTGACCTCCTCGTCTAGGAGCTCCTGCAGGCTTTGAGATTTCCTTGGGAAAGGAGAGAGGAATCACAGAAAACTTATTTCTGTGGACTAATGAGCCAGTTCTCCTGGCATTTTTGTCTTGACTCTTTCCTAAACATTTGGCGGCCTGACTCTATGTTAATTGGGACATCAGGGTGAAGTCCTTGATTTCTGAAGGGCGTGACTGAACATAAAACATTAATTCTAAATGAGCAAGCACTTTGTAGCCCAATAAATCAAAGGCTGCAGAAGCTGTGGCTTTTCTACATTCCTCTATGAGTCTCTCGCTGTCACCACGCAACCAAATACTTCCTTAAGTTTGAGCTCCTGCCTCCCTTTGTAGCTTACTGCTGAGGATCATCGGGGCAGTTCATCAGCGGAGGAGTGTTCAGCTGGAGAATTGCGTAGGACTAGTGTCAGGATTCATCGTCATCCAAGGTGAGTGGTGTCCCTGAAGACCCAGACCCTCAAGGGAACAGAAACAGTCAAGAATGAGGAAAACACAATAAAAGCAGCAGGGTCATCTCTCAACAATCAGCCACCACCCCCTTTTCAGCAGCCAGCAGAGTGACTTGAGCGCTGAACATCACGATTTTTCAAAGCAAGAGCAGAGACTGAGATCAAGCACATGGCTGAGACATCTGACAGCTGGGTGGGAGGCTGATTGGCAGGTTGAAGCTGCATCAGCTCGTTAGATGAAAGGCAGTGAGGCTGTGCAAAATAACAAGAGAGGCAGAAAGTGGCCATAAGAAAGCCATTGGGTGCAGCTTTTGTATGAAAGGGTCTAAAACATTAACAATTCCAAGAAGTAAAGGCTTGCAGAGTGAAGAAGTATTTGGGAAATGTAGATGAAGCATTGATTCTTGTAAATGGCTTGTGTGCTGAAGTGAACTCTGAGCTCTGCAACTGCACCGCTCATCCTCAGTGCCCTGGCCGACTGATGCCCGAAGCGATTCATTCCCCTCTGTGGGTTGTGATGACCAGTCTGTGCCAGAACATTCCTAGGACTTGAAGTAATGGTAAGGCTGCCTGCTTGCTTCTCCAACTGCGGCTAATGTGTCACAAGCATGAGGAAGAATGAGGAGGGAATATGTTCATCTGAGCTGACCCGCACACTAAGGACTTTGCTTTCCAGTGCTGTGACTAAAACAAGCTCTTTGGTCCTCGTATCTTACTCATCACAATCAAGATTTTTGTATTGTGTCTAGCTGGTGTCTCAGCAGGACCTTCTGTCAGATCACACACGGCCAATAATGGGATAAAAACATGGACTGAATTCTTTTGTCTTAGAACCCAAATCTTCTCTGCAGTGTCCTCAGTATCAAAGCTCTCTTTTGAGCATGGTGTGAATCATGCTTCTAGGCATGTATGTATCTTCCCAGGCTCAGATAAAGTGGAACATCCTATTTTCTGGTTGGACACCAAAGGAAGAGTGATTTGTCCAAACGTCATGGAGCCAGACACAGGCATGGAAGAGAGCCCGGGAGCCCCAGTGCTCCCCCCAGCACTGCCCTTTCGGCTCTGTCTCCACTGAGAGCAGGGGCATTGCCTACGGGTCACTCTCTGACCACAGCCAGGCCACAAGCAGCTTGTGAGGTGGCTTCACAGAGCCATACGGTCATGGTTTAAGGTCTGACAATACAGGTGTGCAATAGTCTCTGAGGAGCATTGACGGTTCACCAGGATGTGGCTCCCAGAACTGGGAACTGGTGTTCTAGGGAAAAGCAGCCTGTTGTGCCCTGTTTACGTGGATCACTAGTTAGTTGGACAGCTATTGTGTAAAGAAAACCATAAAGCTAATCCTGTTCTTCACTGGGAACGAGGCAGGGGGGAGAGGGGAGAACAAAAGCAAGATCTGAGGGCTTGACTGTTTTCTCCTTCTCCCCTCCAGCCCCTCCCCAAATACTAAAAAGCCCATGATTTAATGCTTAAACACATTATAATTGTTCACAGACCCACTGCTCTCAGAAAAGCCCTCATCTTTAATGAGCAATTTCCAAATGACAAAGGAGCAGGATTAATCAAAGCCTCTAATTATATTTCATGCAGGAAAAAAAAAAAAAAAAAGAAGAAGAAGAAAAGAAAAAAAAATGAAAAAAGCCCTCAGAAGAAGGAAAGAAATACCCAAGTCCTGATGGCTCTTAGTCTTTACTGGAATTTTCATATGTAAATGTGGTTTTTAACTCTGCAGGGCATACTGAACAGAGAGAAAAGTGTCTTCATTTTGTCTAACTGCTTCTAATCATTTTGCAATAATTGCAGCCATGCTGCACATCTGGAGAGTCAACCAGCTAGCACGTGGCACTATGTATGTTCATGGTGAGAGCAAACAGCTCTTAGATACTGGCATGATAGGTGCCAAGGAGATAATGTGAGCAGATGTAGCACATCTGAAATATGTTGTATGTTCAATCTGTGTTTAGATGCCCTCATTTGCAGAGTTTCTTGCAGCCTGTCTCCTGTTGAAGAGGGAGACTAAGTGGAGATAGTTGCCGTGTTGGTTGGATTTTGGGTACCAGTTAATTTGTATGAACTGAAGGTTTCCTTCTTGCTTGTGCTGGAGCTGGAGCTGAGCATCAGCAAATGGTCTGGACCAGAATTTGAGCCGCGTAATTCCCAGATTCAGCAGCATGAGAGAATGCTTGAAATCTAAACCCTGCAAACAGTGCTGGTCTTTGTAAAAGTGAGATTCCCAGACAAGAAAAAGCACGAAAAATGTGCTATTGTCCACAGTTTGAAAATCTCTCTGTCAGACCACTAAAGATGTTGGCAATTTTATCTTACAGAAAATCCCAGGGAGTCCTGCTTTGATCCTGGCTCAATTAAGAATGGTACACGGGTGGGTACGGATCTGAAACTGGGATCCACCATTACCTACTACTGTGATGGCGGGTATGATATTGAAGGGGTCTCCACGCTGACGTGCATAATGGGAGAAGATGGAAAACCCACGTGGAACAAACCTCGACCTACCTGTACAGGTAAGGCCCATGGGGAAAAGGCGAGTAGAAGATGATCTGTCTAGCATGAAATACTTCAGCAGTTTATCCAAATGCAAAGCTTGTTGTTATTTTTGTGTAGAACTGCTTGCAAGTGGACAGAGATGGTTTTTCTTGGTGTTTCATAATCCTTCCATTTTTTAACACCCTGGGGTCAGGAAAGGCTGACATACGGGGATTCTTGAGCTTTCATTTTAAAGAGAGAGAAAACTGAACGGAGCAGCTATGTGCACAGCAAAACCTGTTTCCCTAACGCAGGGCAGGATTCAACAACTTAAACATCTGTTCAACTTAATCCCTGCTAATCAAAGCCCTTGAGCATGTGCTTTTGCGAGCAGGGTCATAATTTACTGAGAAAACAGACAATTTTGTCTTAGGGGTTCTGTGTTGGGGTTTTGTTGTTTTGTTTCATTTTCTGGCTTAATGAGAAAATGGTTTAAATGACGGGTTTGCAGCCAGGCCTTCTTAGCATAAGAAGTGACAGAAGTGAGAGCTGTCAGTCTGGGATCACAGGAGGAATGAGATCTCTGGCTCGAAAGGCCCTGACGGGGGAAGCGCTGTTCCCACTGCAGCCGAGCTCCTGCTGCTGAGAGGGCAAAAGGAGCAGGACTCGGTTCTGTCAAGCCCTGAGCTTCAAGAGCCAGTGGAGAGGAGTGCAAATCACCCATTAGCTACAACACCACACATGGCATCCCTTAGCCTCAGCATGGTCTTAATAATTAAATGTGAAGCAGGCATGAACTCAGGTTAGGATAAGCCTTATTTTTCTTAATAAGAACTTGCAGCAAGAGCTGCAATGCCTGAAGCACAGAATCGATCATAGGTCGGGGCAGCTGACACTGCACGGAATTACAAAATGTGGGCAGAGATGGATTTGAAAGCAGTGGGAAAAAAGGCTGATGGTTCAAGGCAGGCTTTGGTAAGGGTACACTCAGTGATCTCTTCTCGTCTTTCTCTTGCAGCACCCTGTGGCGGTCAGTACACAGGCTCAGACGGCGTAGTCCTTTCTCCAAATTACCCCCAGAATTACACCAGTGGACAAGTCTGCTTGTACTTCATCGTTGTGCCAAAGGACTACGGTATATTTTTTGTCAGATTTTCAGACACCTCAAAATCTGTTTTACTGTCTCCTGTTTGGGTTTGTTTAGATGAAGCAGTAGAAAAAGTGCATATGTAAATAAATATAAGGGAGATTGGAAAATACTGAATGGCACTGTTGCATGCTTCTTACGCTTTGTTGTGGTCAGTAAAGATTTGTCTGAATTTCAAAATTATCAAAAATGAGGAAAAGCACAAAACTAACAAAAAATATAGTTTTGTTATTCCCCTTCCAGTTCCTGCACTGTATCCAGTTGTGCAGAGTTGAAAAATCAGCAAAAAATAAATTATGCTGCTTAATGCTAGCAGCAGACTCAGAAGACCTAGAAGAGTACAAAATGTATTTGCTATAAACACATACTAAGTTTTTTTGTTGACATTATTTTGTCCTGTAATTTCACCATGACCTGTGCATGGTACTTTTAAATGAATACAGTGCAATTACAGATCACAGGAAACCACCTTTTAGCTGAGGGAGAGCCTGCTCGTAGATGCAGTTCTGACAGCTCCAAATCTGTGTTTCGGTAACATGCCCAGTGAGTTGATATTCTGCAACTATTTGCTCATGCAGTCTGTCTACTGAATTGCGACCTGAATGTGCGTTAAAGCCGGGCCCATTTCAGTGGACCATCGTGCTTTTTATAGATTCCAATGCCACTTCAATTCGGTCAGAGGTCAGATAAAAGTATGATGGACATTCTCGGAACTTTTGAGTCAGCTAGCTGGATGGGTATTAGTGTTGGTTAACATATTTTCTTATTTGAAGGGAATTTAATGTTCCTTAAAACCACTTGCACTGACAGCCCGGTCAGGCCCTAAATTCTGTTATTTAGTACTGCTTCGCAGTGCATTATATCGATCTAGCTCTAGTCAGTCCCTATGGCCTTTTCAGTTGTTTATGATTTCCTTTGCTAAGATTATTGCAAGGTGCAAAATAAGGATACTGTGTTCAGGCTTCAGTTAAAAGCTCCTTTCACTCGAATTGCCCTTCAGGCTGTATGGATCTAGGTTATGTCCAAGTTCCCGGGTTTAACTGATCAAACAGAACATTGTTCTCTTACACTTTTTAACCTGCTTTGCTCTAGCTGATCTTGATATTGTCTTAAGAAACAAAATACCTAGTGGGCTAGACAGTCTTGATCTGCAAGTGTGACTTCTGCCTACAGTAGGATGACAGCTAAATTAGTTTCTCTTCTCCACCCGCTACCTTTCAATAGCTTCATTAAAAACAACCCGAAAACCATTAGTAGCAAATGTTATGCATTTCCCTTCTCTTTCACTTCTCTGATTCTGTGGACAGCAGGCGTCAGGGTGTACTATCGTCACTTTTTCAGTGTTCCCAGCATCAAAGCTGTGCTGGAAACCTGAATGTGCAGGAAACAAATGTTGTAGCTTGGTGGATGATGAATTTCACAGCAAGAGATCTCTCAGCTTGTGAATCTGCAACTGGGCACTTACAACTTAAAAATAAGAAGCTAGGAGAGGAGACGGGGGGGAAAGGCAGATTAGAGAGGGGAGTAAAAGAAGTTATTATATTATGAAAAATAAATAACTGAAGATTTTTTGCACTCATTTATTAAAAAAAAAAAAAAAAGCACACCTCTAATCCCCTCATTATTTTTTCTCCCTTTTTAAAAATTCTGCTTGCTCCTAAAGTGCATTTGCAATGGATGCAGTGAGACCCAGAGCACTGAATGGCTTACTTATTAGCAGTCTCTGTAGACAGGCCTAGGACTGACTGTGTATAAAATTGTGAGTGTGCTCTCTCCCTAGCAATGGTCCTCCCTGACCAGAGAGGCTCAATCTAGAAATTAGGTTCCTCAGAAGAGGGACAGTTGTTTTGTTCAGGTCTTGTACAATACCTAACCCAACAAGAGCCCAGTTCATGACAGAGGTTTAATACAAATAATAAATAATAATTATCTGTTGGTGAAATTACATACCTTGTGTTATGTAGGCAGGCAAACGGGATGATTCATAAAACAATTCCTTTTGGCCTATGAATCAGTGTTAAAGCCTGCTGGCAAGTGAACACGGGGGAGGCTGGTTGCTGCTTCTGTTATGCCGACTTTGTGGATAAATAAAGGGCTCCCATCTTCCAGGGCTGTCAGTCAGGCCCTTTTTATCCTTGCCAAGCTCCTGAAATAAAAGAATCTGAAATGCCTCAGTGCCAGGCCTTGGCTGTGCACGGGCTGCAGCACCGCTCACCGTGCTGCCCGCCCTGATGGGACCTCCTTCTCTTCACAGTGGTCTTTGGGCAGTTTGCCTTCTTCCAGACGGCGCTGAACGATGTCATTGAAGTCCACGATGGCCCCAACCAGCATTCCCGGCTCCTCAGCTCCCTCTCAGGATCTCATACAGGTAAGGGACCTGTCCCTGTTGCTGCTGGAAAAAGTAAGGTTAAAAATACACTGCCATTTAAAACCTTGCTCAGTGCAGAACAGTTTTGTGTGCAAGCCTCAGAGAGGCTTCAGTCATCTACTTGCATAGCCAATGCTGTAATCTGTCTCCTCTGGTTTTCTTCTTTCTCCTCACCTAGGTGAATCACTACCATTAGCTACCACCAACCAGATTCTTATCAAATTTAGTTCCAAGGGTCAATCTACAGCCAAAGGTTTTCATTTTGTCTACCAAGGTGAGTATAGTTGTGTTATGGAGATGTCTTTCGACTGGTTTTAGAAGATAATAGTCAAAAATACATCTTGAAGCATTGTGGACAGCATGAAATGCTTTCAACATATGTGGGTCATTTCACTTTCTCTATCTGAACAGGAAATACCAAAGGAGATTAAGATTATTATATCGATAGCAAGGGACTTGCAGGTTTCTTTGGTTCCCGTAGGTACTAAATGTTCAAGACCTTCCACTTTCACTCAGCCCTCAGCCCTCACATATCCCAGGATTAGTATCAGAAGTATCTCATTGAGTCATGCCCTGAGTACGCAGTAAATTCTTGGGATTTATACCCAAGCAGGTTTTCCCACTGGCATTTTAGCACATTTCTCAGTGTAAGCAGCTGAACACTTGTCTAGCAGCTCTACAAAATCCTTCCTCTCTGCATGTCATAGGCTTAGGTCTCCTGCTGTCATACTTTGGCCCCTTGATCTTTCCAGTAACAGCTTGCATTGCATTGGGTGAGTCCCACTTAGAGATTTTAAAGTAGTAAACAGAAAGTGATGTACAGACTAGTGGGAAAACAGAAGGGTTTTTCTCACCCACATGCTTTGTGTAGTTGTGGCTCAGCCAAACTTTTACATGTACATTACTGTAAAGTGGGGAAAGGCAGCAGGGGTAACCTGTACCTTCTCTGAGGGTGAAGTAAGGCATGTTTGGGATTTTATAGCATACAGAGATTCATTATCTTCAAAATTCTGCCTAATTATTGTAAAACAACTAATTCTAATAGTATTTGTTAAAGATTTCACCAAAACAAGGATTTTTATGAAATCGGAAAAGATTGCCTCGTCCTTCCTGCACACTCTGCAGTGACTGCTGCAGTAGTAAAAGGAAGAGACATGCCTATTTTTGACTCGCCTTGCCAGGATCTAATGGCATTTACTGTCATTTTTATACAAATGAGTTCTGTCTCTCCCAAAGCCTCCTCCACCCAGCCATAAAGATGTATTGCAGGTTCCCCTGAGGTGAAGGAATCGGAAGCCTGAAGCAGCACATTGAAAGCAGCCTCAACTGGAGAGTGGAGCTGAAGGGTCAAGCACACATTTGAGATTGGTTTGGTGGTTTGGAGAGAGGCCAAGCACATGCTCGTCAGCCACAAATGGCTGCACTGGGGCTTTGTGAGCAGTGGCACAGATCCATGAATATTCTGGCTATCTTGGATGTGGCCAAAGTAGTGCATTGTCATGAGCGGATCCTTTCTACCTCTCTGTTCCCCTCCCAAGGCCATTGAAACGCTTCAAAGCTCAGCATCTCACCATCCCCTTTTCTAGGCAGTCCACATACCAGTAGGTGAGCCATCGCGTGTGTGGGTTCTGGAGGAGTCAAAGGCACCATGGGTTAAATAAAAACATAGAGTGATTTGACATTCATCTCTCTGAATCAAATGATAATTAAACAAACAATACAGCTAATGTGCTCATCATCTCTACATTTTCCCCCATCCCAGCAGCTCAGGCATTAAACACTAATAAATTGTAAAGCAACTCAAAGAAAAATATGAATTAATTTCTTCCTCAGCAATAGACACTTCTCTGACTTGTATTTCCCCTCACTTACCTGTCAGACTCTCTGTTTCTTTCTTTAACTTTTGTTGCCAGGACTTAACAGGAATGCAGGCAATTTCAACAGCTGGTGATGCAGCATCCCAATTTAAATCCCCCTTTTCTTTCTCTTCCCCTTCCTGTCATGAAGAAGATTGTTGAAAATTGCTGTCCTTTGTAGTAAAGAGGCCAAGCGAGCTGAGAAACCTCATAGTGTTTTCCGCTGAGGCTCTAGCATTATAAACAAGCCAATTTTCAGAAAGTCATTGCTGAATGCCTTGGTTTCCCTATGTAGAAATGACCTTTCTGATGTGGTAGTAAGCTTTTTGAAGGTGTACAGTCTCCTCTTTAGAAACACGCATGGTTCTGTAATGTCCCAGCTGCTTTTATTTCAAGCAACACTTGAACTGACAGAAGTTTGAGGGAAATGTTATTTCTTTTTCTTCTCACCGGTCGTGTTTGGACTCAGCCACTCTCTGGGGTTTAGTGTAATCAGGTTCCTGTGTTATTTTTATTGGATCTTTAACATGACGTGTGAAAAGTAACTTCATTCAGTACCGGTGTCCTCCCTGGCTGCGGAGCCTGCCCACCCTCGTCCTGTCTGTGGGCTTTGCCGTGCCCTGGCACAGGTCGTGCTGTGCAAGTGCAGAACCAAAAGCTGGCCCTGTCATCACAGAGCTTATGGCCAGAGCGCCAGCAGCCTGTGTTTTCCTCCTGTACTAATGAGTGCTTATGATCTGGACACTTAAGTTTCCCAAATGTACACTTTAACAATTATTTTTTCTTCTGCTTTGTCTTTTTTTTTTTTTTTTTTTTTTTTAATCTGCTGTACAACTGCACGCTCATCTGCTGGTTTCTCCCTCAAGCGGTTCCTCGGACCAGTGCCACCCAGTGCAGCTCAGTCCCGGAGCCACGCTACGGCCGGCGGCTGGGCAGCGACTTCGCGGTGGGGGCCGTGGTGCGCTTCGAGTGCAGCGCTGGCTACGCTCTGCAGGGCACCCGCAGCATCGAGTGCCTCACCATGCCCGGCGCGCTGGCTCAGTGGAACGTTTCTGTGCCCACCTGTGTGGGTAGGTGACAAATGACAATACAGTTCAGCAATTTGTATCCCAAAAATAAATGAGATCCTGTCACAGAATCACAGAATTGTAGGAGTTGGAAGGGACCTCAAGAGATCATTGGGTCCAACCCCCCTACCAAATCAGGTTCCTTAGAGCAGGCTGCCCAGGTAGGCATCCAGACAGGCCTTGAGTATCTCCAGAGAAAGAGACTTTGGGATGGTTAAAACAATACCCAAGAAACTATTTCTTACCTCATATATCCATAAGCCAGGCCTGTTTGTGAACAAAGGCAGCAAAACCCAAATGTTAGGAAAGGAGCCTCTTGATCCAGAACTTGGTTTTGGCAATGGGGACAGCAGCTAGTATGAACAAGATCCGTCTGAAAACTGCTTTCACCTCCTTTGGAGGAGAGCAGGCCTAAGGAATGAGTCCCTTGGGCTCCCCACAGTTATGGCCTGCTTGCTGCCCATGATAGAAGCTATTTGAGAGAGTTATTGAAAAGAGATGATCCCTGCAAATCATATCTTTAAATCATGAGCCAGTTCTGCTTGCTTTTTTTGTCAACAAACAGATATTTTAAGGAGAATGTTCTAGCACAAAGCCAAGGCCTTTCATGTTCAAGTGTTTCTTTGCTTATTCCAGTGCCATGTGGCGGAAATTTGACTGAACGCAAAGGCACCATCCTCTCCCCTGGCTTTCCTGAGCCGTACCTGAATAGTCTCAACTGTGTGTGGAAGATAACAGTCCCCGAAGGAGCAGGAATACAGGTATGGTGTTAGCAGCTGTCGCTGCAGCATGATGGAGAGAGGAGAAAACACAGCATCTAGTGCACTTAAAGAGGCTGCATGTTATGGAGTTGAGATGGGTTGAATGTGTAATTCTCTGGAATCAGCCATTTGTTCACACTACAGCTGCCGTAAGTGCGTAATATTTCAATGGATTTTTGCCTCCTGGAGGCACTCTCTATGGGAAATAACCGGAGCCATGTGGCTGTTCTGGTGTAACAAAATAATTGTGATATTTTGGGCATATATCTTTATACTGCTTAATTATGCGATGTTGAAAGCACTGTAAGCTATACCGAGGAAGAGTTGCTTGCTCGGCGTGCCTGTGTGGATTTGTTATGCCAGCAGAGTTGCAGCAGTATGATTATACAATTACAGCTTTGCTGCTCATTGTCTCCAGGTAAATGCGCTCTCTCCAGGCTTTTTGTGGTCCTTATCATGTCTCTGCAGAAATTGTCCTGCCAGCTAAAGGATGTGGAGAATTAAGCCCAGCATCAGCGACCGAACCTTAGATAACGTTCCCATTCAGCATGTGCACGCCTTGCCCTGCATCGTGCACTACGCACGCCTTGCCCTGCATCGTGCACTACGCTGACACCAGTTGATTCAGAGGAGATGGATTCTTTAATAGATCCATTCTTCCACACACCTCATTAACAGAGGGTTTCTTTCTTCTCTACACCACTTTGTCTGCAAGGGCTTTGTTCATTAAGTGCTTTTATTTCTCCATCGTGTGTTTGGATAATAGGCCTGTAGGTGGGCCTCTCTGCAGCGCTCGCAGCTGTTGGCACATGGCAGTTGGGTTTCTCTCAACAGTTTTACTGAAACGTCAGCTCTGTGTTGCTGGCTTCCAGTTCTGCTCCCCCATGGGGGGCTTCTTACTGGTGTCACCATCATAACTCAGATCTGAACCTGGACACATGGGGTGGCTGAGCTGGTGAGAGCGGTGCTGGGGCCCTGGGGGCTGCACGGGCACCCAGCAAAACAGCACCAGCCCGGAATACTTAGTGCCCTTTGCTGGGCTTGTGCTGCATCCAGTCCAGAAGTCTTCTTTTCTGTGATTGGAAACCATTTAGCATAGTATTTTCAAAAGCCTCAGAGCTCATTGTCAATTTGTTCCTGCTCATCTGAAATTTCAGCTGTTCTGCAAACCCCCAGATGGCAGGAGGATCCGTTTAGCCCAGCATCTGAGCAGTTGAGGCAGTTTGCAAGTTGCTCAGGACTCCTGGGATCAGGAGGTGATAATTCACTTAATTTTTAAAGTGATGTAAATAGATGTCTGTATTTTGCACCGCTGTGTTCTGAATTCAAACCCTTGCTGGTAGTTTCTCAGCCTGTGGAGCTGTTTTTGCATATGTCTGCTGAGCTTAGAGGAAAGCAGGTATTACAGCAGGCTGCTAAAAGCATGTCTTTATTCCTAAGTACTTGTTTCTCACATCTTCGCTTGTGCAGATGCAGTTCTCACATGTAAAAGCGGAGAATGTAATGTCAAAGAAGTGTTTTAAAGGCTCTCCCACCCCTGCTACATGTGATCTCTTGCAAGAGAGAGAGTTTGGAGCATAACACAGAGAGCAAGTAGAGAACAATAAAAAGGGTGTCCTGTGGGTGAGCTTTAACATCATCAAAGCCTGAAGTTCACGTTCCAGCTTTGGAGCGGAGAGGTTTTGGTGAAGGACTGGACCATGGGAAGCCGGCAGGACATGAGGGGATGTTTTCCTTTGGCAGCAAACCCGATCTGGCACTTCCAGTGCAAGTCTTTTGTGGGGAGAGAGGCATGACAAGAGCTGCTGGCCTCCAGGAAGTAAAGCACAGTGGAGCTGGGGGCAGCCCAGAGGCCGGGTGATGGCCGTGGAGCCAGACCCGCCGTGTGCCCGCAGCCCAGCCAGGCACAGCCACGAACCCTGGCCCACCGCGATCAGCTCGCCCTGCACACAGCGTCCCTGGTCACCCGCTGCTGTGTGCGGCATGCTCCAAGTTATTAAATACTAATTTAAGCATCAGTTTACCCTCATTTTGTACAACAATTAAAGGTTAAACAGCTGTAAATCAGAGGAGGAGGTGAAATTAAAGCTTTCTTAGTAGCAGCGAGTCACTAGCAAGATTTTTATGTAATCAGTGTACGAGCTAGCACTTCTGCCATGAATTATTCATTCCTCTAGCAAACCTTCCTGAGTGAATTAATTTATATACATGGCAGTAAATAGATGCAGATCCCTTGTGAATCCACATGTCAGACTAGAATTAGGTCCTTAAAAATGTTTATTCCGTTAAGTTGGGTACATGGGGGGATAAATAATTTTAAAAATGTAAGAGCAAACAAAACACACATTCTCAATCCACGTCCTCTTTCAATAATGTAAATCACAATAGGGGTGTAATTATGGAGGCTGAAAGATATTGATGTGGTCAGTGTGATAAGTAATGGCTCTGCAGGGGTCACTACAATTTCTGCTAGATGAACTTTTCCTTTTTTGGGGAAAAAAAGAAAAAAAACTTTGCAGGAACTTTATAGCCTGCTTTATTATTCAGATTAAATAAAGGAGGAAAAAGGTTAAAATGGCAGAAATAATGGGCTTTGATTTTTTTGTTGTGTGTGTATGTGTGTTTTATGTTCAGCAGGACAAAAGCAAGCTAGATATTTGGAATAGCTGTGTAAATACAGAATAAGAACATAAGGAAATAAGGGTGGGTTTCACTGAATTTCCAGAGGGAAGAGGAGAGTGTGTGTGTACACGTGTGAGCTTGCTGCCCAGATCCGCGGTGCATTGAAGTCCCTTTCAAAGTGTTCAGTCCAGCAGGTGTGTCCTGCTGAGCTCTGTGCTTCAGGGAGTAATTCTGTTGAATTCAGCGCGACCACTGCACATCAGAAGCATTAGGCTTAGTAGGAAATCTTCATCCAAAGAGACCTCGAAGTGTTGAGGCTCTCTAATAAGCAGGTGTGGAAAGGCTGGAACTAAAAAGACATCTACCTGCCGGAATTACCAAAGCTGCAGCTTTCTCCCCAAACCCACCAGCAGCAGTGCCAAGCAGCAATGGCCACTGCCACATGCCAGGAAATGAAGCCTTTGTTTGGGGCCAAGTTGGACAAGCCATTTATGCTCCTGTCTTGTCTTCTAAAAGCTTCGTTTTTTTTAGGTTGTTGGCATAGAAAGTTTGTTTGAGTGTTTGAAACTTTCATCTAGAACTTGCAGATTTTTTTTTCCATCTCCTTCTGTTATCTCTTCAGATTCAGGTGATCAGTTTTGTCACTGAGCAGAACTGGGATTCCCTGGAAGTGTTTGATGGAGGAGATAACACAGCCACTATGCTGGGAAGCTTCTCTGGTACGTGTTCACCATCATGTTCAGTGAAAGCCATTAAACTTCATTCCTGTTAACACCGACTGGACTTCAGCACATACATAAAGTTAAGCATATGCTTAAGAGCTTCAAAAACTCGGAATAGATTTAAGCATGTGCTTAAAGGGAATCATACACTCTGTTGAACTGGGAGCTTGACCATTGCCTGAGAAAACATTGATAGAGAGCCTTAGAAACAAGGCTTGGTTTGTGTTTTTTTGGGGGTGGGATACTGCAGTTATGAAATCAGTTACTTAAAAGAAAGAGAGATGAGGCTAGATACCAACCTAGAAGAGCCCTGGATGAGGCTTGACTTGCAAGCTGGTGACGTTGGAGAGGTTTGTCGTCAGTCTTTCCATTGGTGTACACATGCTGGAAATCACCAGCATTTTCAAGCTCTCGCAGCAGCAGTGAGGTGAATGCTGGTGTGTGTAGCTCTCAGGTTCTAGCTCTCTGTTACGAAAACCTGCTCTAAGCTTCTTCACTGTTTTCACAGTAAAGCGTTGTGCTGCGGGGGAGCCTTTTCTCAGCTCAGACCACTGCACAGACAGGTTAACCTGACCTGGTTGAATTGCACCGAAATGGAATCAGTGCTACAAAACAACTGTTCTCCTGCCCAACACAGGGGAATGGAGCTTCTGGCAGAGCAGACGGTAACAAGCAGCCCAAAAGCATTGTGACACTTTCAAATAGCAGAGCCACTTGCAAAATGATGTCCCCGATTCTTTCTTGTTGAAAGAACATGGGTTCAAAATGCTTTGAGGTTGGTAAGGACAATCATGCATAAAGACTGGCAGACTACTCCCAGCGTTGGGTTTCAGGTAGAACTGCTTTGACCGCTGCTGCAACAGCTTCTAGGAAACAAGGCAGGAGAAGGAATCTGGACCTAGCAGGGGACCTGA
This sequence comes from Oxyura jamaicensis, assembly GCF_011077185.1. Taxonomy (NCBI): domain Eukaryota; kingdom Metazoa; phylum Chordata; class Aves; order Anseriformes; family Anatidae; genus Oxyura; species Oxyura jamaicensis. The sequence continues at coordinate 5,423,539 of NC_048915.1, forward strand.
GCTCCACCCACACAGTTTCTGTTCACCAGTTCCCTTCTCGGTCTGGTCTGTGAATGGCAAAACTTCACATGATAAAATTCATCATTATTCTTTGAAAAGGCCATTGCAGAGAGGCCTTGGGTATTTCTCAATTGGCCTCATTAGAACCTGATCAAAACCAACAGAGCTTGTTAAGTTAAAGGACTTTCTGTTCTCAGCCTCTTCTGCAGCAAATCTCCAAGGATATGGAGGAGGAAAAAAGAATCCTCTTCAGTATCTTTATGCACCTCTTATTTTCCCAGGAACTACAGTGCCTGCGTTGCTGAACAGCACTTCAAACCAGCTCTATCTGCATTTCTATTCGGATATCAGCGTCTCTGCTGCTGGCTTTCACCTGGAATACAAAAGTAAGAGCAATGCAGCCTTGATCTCTCAGTTCCTCTGGGCAATGGGAAAGTGGTTACAGAGCTGTTGCTTTGTTGAATTGGAAGCTGCATACCGTGGGGAAGGGGCAGTGAGCTTTAGGGCCCATGCATTTGTGGTTCCCTGTTCTCAAGTCACAGAGAGGTAGGACGTGTAAATGGAGAAGAGCTGCAGGAGAGGAGATGCAGGGTCACAGAGTGACCCGCACCTTGCTGCTGATGCACTTGGCAGCACTGTTTGGTTTCTGTCTTGTAGTACAGCAGGAGCTGTGGAAGCCAAAGTATTAAAAATTCATGGGGAGTTGGCCTGCTCAACACAGTGCTGTAATCTTAGCTCGCGAAGTGTCTAAAATGATGCTTGCCAGAGACTGGAGGAACTGCCTGTTCTTTGCAGTCCTTCCTAGGCATTCGATATTGGTCATTGCTGGAGGCAGCATACAGGGCTAGACAGATCTTCATAGGATAATTCAGGCTTCAAGAGACCTCAGGAGGTAATCTCATCTAACCTCCTGCTGAAAGCAGGGTCAGCTATGTGATAAAACTAGATTACTTGCATCTTTATGCAGTCTGTTTTGGAAAAACTCCAAGGATGGAGGCTGCACAAACACATCGGGCAGCCTTTCATCACAGGATAAGTGCTGCAGCCCCTGGCCATCCTGGTCCTCCTCCTGCTGAGCTTGCTCCACCTTAGTGATCTTTTTCTTACATTGGAGGGAGCAAAACTGGTACACTATTTGAGGTGCTGTCTAATGGGTGCTGTGTGGAGGGGGGTAATCACCCCCCTCCATCTGCAGGCTCTGCTCCTGTCCTACAGGTAAGGACAATGTCAGCTGCCTCTGCTTACCAGGGCATCATTCCGAGCTGCAGCAGTTATTGCTGGAGATGTTGCCTGTTGATGATGCCCATTGCTGTATGGAATTACTTCTTAACCTGCATCTGCATTGTCCTGACTCCACTGCATTGGACAGTTCGGTGGGTTCATTTGTAAGGGATTATGCCAACATCTCAACAGAATGGCAGCACTTTGCTTCCAGCAGGTCTAAGGCAAGGATGCATTCTTGCAGATCCTGACCTGAGATCATCATTAATGTATGGGAACAATATTTTTTTAAAAATCGTCATTGGTAAGAGAACAAACCTGATTGAAATTGGAAGACATGGCAAAGAAAGTCTCTATGGAAAGGTCTGCCAGGTTTGCATTTAATTGCTAAAAATTCATTTTCCCCCAGTTCTGTGGTTTCATTCCTCCTGTTGGAGCAGATGTCCATTCAGGAAAGGTGTGCTGTAGCCAAGTCGCTGTGGGTCACAGGGATGGTAGCTGTTATCTCTTGGCTGGCTGAATTATTTACATGTAGTCCGGCAGCAGCACAGACAGCATGCAGGCAGGTGCAGAACGGCAGCTCTCAGCTCTATCCGGTGCATCAAAATCGAATGTTTAGCTAGCAGTCAGGAGAGCAAGCAGGCTTGTGCACTCGCAGGGTACTAAAGGTATGGGTGTGACGGGGCCAGGAGCTAGGCTGCGTGCAGCTCTCAGAGGACTGGTTAACGCGTGCTGGTGGTCTGGCTCTGTTCCTGTGTTGGTAGCAGTGATGCTGAGCTGAGGAGCGATGTGCTGGAAGTGCTGTCTGTGTTCCTGCAATCTTCCTTGGGGCAATGCAAACATAATTGTTTCTTGCTGGACACCGGGTCTCCCAATTGTTTCTGATCACAAATCTTGTGTACGTCTCCGAAGCCAACAAATGTTCTGTTTATTTTTTCCGAAGCAGCAAATAGATTTGAAAGTGCATTTCGTTTTGTAAAACATCCCCAGAAATGGCATAGCTGCTTGACTGCAGGGACTGCGTGTGCTTTTAGAGGGCCAACTAGTACTGAGCTTTCCAGGTTTTGGTGTGCTTGCAGATGGAAACCTTGCATATTAATGGCTCGAGCAAAATTATGGCAACCAAGAGGGTTTGGGAGGGAGAGTGTGATCAGAGTACTCCCTGGGAGCTTGGGAAGCGTGTGCTACAGAAATCTCTTGCTGCAACCCTTTCTTCCCCACTACTGTTTCAGTCAATAAGCTCTTTGAGGATTGCATTACCCTGGTGCAACCATCAGGTTCAGGTTTTCTTGAGGCTTGGGATTGCTAGGTTTGTTTGGTTTCTTTGCTGAGAAAATTAATAGGTGTTGACTTTCAGGGCAGCTGGAAATAACGGCATTTTTGCTTTGCTCATGCAGCTGGCATTTCATGGCTCTGGGCCCCAGTTTTACCCTTTGTTCAGTCAGAGATGCCGCAAAGGAATTTTGAGAGATGGGCTGAAACACCAGAGCTTATTTTCTCCCTTACTGTACTCCTCAGGCAAAGCCCTTATCTCTCCATGCTCATGAGTCAAAGCAGAGCAAGAAGAATTTAGGACTCAGTGAAATTCAGTGGCCACTGGTCTGAAGGGAAGTTATTTCGAGCTGCTTTCTGTCTCTCTGAAGGTCAGGCATTTCGGCCCTGTGCAGGGAGGGCCTGCAGGTTTTCTTGCTGGAAAGCATGACTTGGATTTCCGAAGCAGAGCCACCATCTCCTCTCTGGTTTCTTTTCTTCATCTGCTTTCGGCTCAGCCTCCAGACTGAGTCTAAGCAGAGCACGAGCCCTTGCAGAGATGCAGGAGGTTATCTGGTAGTGGCAGCTGCTAGCAGAGAGCGAGGGAGGCGCTGGCAGGCAGCGGAGCCGCGGTGGCGAGGAGGTGACTGCAGGCGCCTGCCTTCCTTTTATCTCCTTTTGGTGTTGCAGAAGGACGAGGGGGTGGCACGCACAGAAAGGAGAGCCCATCACCTGGCACGTGGCTGCTGGGACTGTTAATTGGGCTTGCAGCAGTTGTTAATTGGGCTTCTCAGTTGTAATTGTAGCTCAGATGGAAGCGGGATTGAAGGAAATTTTTGTGGGCTGTTGTACAGGCTCTGTCAAAGTCTGGCCTTGCATGCTGCTGCTTGTATCACATGGTGAATTCATTCTGCAGATGAGCAGAGGGAGAGGAGGGTAGGAGGATGAAACTGGGCAGCTTCTGCCCAGGAAGGCACAAATTGCATGCAACAGACACAGTTTGTTCTTTATATTGCAAGCATGACTCAAAACAGAGTTCAGCCAGCAAGGGACAGCACAGATAGATAATTCCCTCCTTCATCCTCTCCAGACTTTTATCAGATGCTGCCTGGTCAGTAAAGAAATATGGAGCATAGCATGCACACAGACTGATGGGGAGGGCTGGTGGCAGGAGGTTTGATTCGTGATGCAGCTCTTTGGTTGAGCCATTACAGTTCAGTCAAGAACATTTGGGGCCATGAATCACATCATGATGAACGATACCTTTGTTAAGAACAGTGTGTTCCAGATAAAGTGGAGGCACTGGATGTGAACTAGGGGTACTGGCCATACCCTGCAGCCCAGGGGAATACCGTGAGATACACCTTGGTTGTCTTGGTGGGGAACCCAAGGGTCCCGGGACTTTCCCACTCGATGTCTGTGGTGGAGGTTGGTGGTCATCAGGGGGTTGGGGTGAAGTGGAGGTGTGCACTTCCATTCCTTCTGCCTTCAGGCTGTACCCAGCCCCGCTCCCTGCAGCACTCACTACTCTTACCACACTCTTTCCTTCCAGCCGTCGGTCTGTCCAGCTGCCCCGAGCCCCCAGTTCCCGGAAATGGCCTCAAGATTGGGGAGCGCTATTTAGTGAACGACGTCGTCTCCTTCCAGTGCGAACCAGGCTACGCCCTCCAGGTACTGAGGACTGCTTTTTTTCTGACAAAAAGGATGACAACAAACGTTTGGGAAAGAGAGAGACTCTCAAACTTTGTCTTTTTCTCTCCCTCAGGGACACTCTCACATTTCGTGCATGCCAGGCACCGTCCGGCGCTGGAATTACCCCCCTCCACTTTGCATCGGTAGGACTCTTGCTCTTTCTTACCTGGCTGATATAGCACCTTTCAAAAAAATCTGTGTAAATTGGCTGCTGATGAAATGGGGAAAGGTTCATTTCCCAGACAGAGCCAGTTGTACTCTTAGAGCAGGACCTCTGGGAGCTTTCTTCACCTTCCCCGTTTCCTGATGCGCCCCAGCTCTCAGCCTGGTCTCCTGTACATATCCTATAAAGGGGCTTTAAAAGTGGCCGTATAAACCAGAACACGCTGGTGATTTTATATCGATGGTGGTAGGGCAGCCCAGCAGCCAGGAACACAGTACACTAAGTTGTATTTCAGATGGATCCCTTTGGCTGAAGGCTGCTGGCGGTGCAGGGCGAACAGGAGCTCTGTAAAGGTCTGAGTCAGAGAAATGCAGGTTTGTTCTGTAGGCGAGACAGAACATGGAAAAGGCTTCATTTGCTGCAAGGGGAAATTCAGCAGTCATCCCTGTGGGCCAACCACATTGCTGTATTTTAATTGTTTAATATGTAGATGCAGCATTAAAATATAAAAAGTGGTTTCCTCAACAAAAATTCATTGTAAAGGGAAAACCTGAGACTTCTTGATTCTGGAAGCAGGTAGTCTCTGTGGGTTGAGGGTTTTTTCCCGTCTTAAGCAAAGATCTGCAGACTGGTTTGTTGGTGGTTTGTGGTTTGTTTTTTGTTTGTTTGTTTGTTTGTTTGTCTGTTTTGCTTTGTTTGTTTGTTTTTAAATGCATCTTGATATAATTGAAACTACATCTTTTATTGTTTTCTTCCCAATATCTGCAAACTGCACCTCCTGGTGCCTTGCTGTCCTCGCTTTGGTGTCTAACAGGTCCTGTGTGACCAGTAAGAGCCAGGTCACTTGTCAAGACAGCCATTTGCCTGTGACAGCCTCTGAGGACGAGGGCTGAGCCTGCTGAGCATCTCAGGCCTTAGGAGGATAGGGCTGGGCAGCTGATTTCCTCAGTGGCAGTAGCAAGCCCCAGAAGAAGAGACAACAGAGGTGAAGGGAACTTGTTGGAGTTTTTGGATTATTTTCAAGCAGTATTTTGCTTTTAGCAAATCTAGATGTTTAATATTCATATTGCACATTTTACAGCTTTGAGAGAGACATTTATGCATTTAATAGCTTTAGTTAACAGTTATTTCAGGCTCCTGCTGTTCTAGCTTACATCATTTTGCTTTAAAGTAATTATAAGAGCTAACAGCTCCTCGTCTGATGATCTGCAGGCCAGCAATAAGTACAGAGACAGTTGGAGCAGAATGTCTGAGCTAAAGGACTCATGCCCGTGGGAGCTGCTCTAAAAGGAACCAGAAGCCCTTCAGCTCAGCGTCAGGTTAGGGGACTCCAGCAGGGAGGAGGAGGATCCCGATATTGCACCAAGGGCCAACAACTATCTGAGCAGCTGCCAGTTTTGAGTTTCCTTTTTTCTTCTTTTGATCAGCATCAATCGTGCAGTTCCATAGGATTTAGCCTGGCCAGGCTGTATCTGCTAGGCACTGTCGCAGCATGTAAACACGTGTGCAATTTAATTCGGGTTGTCTGCTTTTGGGCAGTCACGACTAAGTGCAGCGGGACAAACACCTGCCCACCTGTCTGTTCCTATCTCTTAGCCAGCATCACACTTGACTGAAAAAGGTCACCCGGCTTCGGAGACACATAGCCACGTCTCTGCAGCCAAGTGCAGATCATTGTGAGGGTCCAGCATCTTTGTGGGAGCTGTGGGGATGCAGCAGCACCCCATGCTGGCAGTGCTGAGGCTCATTGTCCTGAGCTAATTATTCACCAATTTGTCTGAACACTGCCCAGACCCCCAGTGGCTGCCAACCACCCTCCCAGGATCCCAGGCTTCGTGGTTCCCCTGCTCAGAGGACTTCTTGCTTCCCTGGCATTGTGCTAGTTTTCTTCTTGTCCACTTCATCCAGATGCTTGACTCCTAAATAATTCAGAAGCAGTACTACTAAAGAGCCATTAAGAGGAAGAAGAAAGAACTTCTGGGAAAAGGCTCGTTAGTAGCAAGCGCACACATAATGAGATACTGGACAAAGGGAATCCGTACCTCCGCTGTCAGAACATGTTAGGAGAGCACCTGGGTATATTCTGTTGGATGGTGTTACCGTAACAAGGTAGAGGTCATCCAGATAAGCCTGAGAAGATGCTATCTATGCTTAAATTTCATGTGATGCTTTTTGTAAACATATTTTGTGCTGTCATCTGCGGACTGCTTCTTGGTAGGGAATTTACTTCAGTCAGTGTGCAAACACGCTCTTCTATATTTATCAGTAATTGCCTGGAGATTGACAAGTATAGCAGTCAAGGTAGGTCAGTTAACCACAGAAAGCAGAGCTAACTGGAGTCAAAATAAGATCACTCTGGTTCTTCACAGCAATTTTTGTGATGGTTAAAAATCAAACAAGCGCAGTGTGCATCATGTGCACTGTTATGGTGTGTACGGAGGGAGCAGACCTCCATCTCTCCATCTCTCCTCTTGCAGCTTAAATCTGTCTCTCCCACTGTGATCACCAACGCGGTACCTCTGGGTCAAGGCTTTTATCTCGAGGACAGGAGAAAGGCGCATGCATTAGTAATGCAGCCATTCAGTGCCTGGAAAATCTGTGCTAGCTCCTTAGCAGGATGTCCTTTTTTTCTCGTAGGTTTTTTGTCTTTAATTCCCATATTGCTGGCTGGCCATAGCCATACAGAGACCTGCGAGTGGTCCTGACCAATAACACTGTTGATTTTACAGCCCAATGTGGAGGAACAGCTGAAGAGATGGAAGGAGTGCTCCTGAGCCCAGGGTTTCCAGGAAACTACCCCAGCAATCTGGACTGCACCTGGAGGATATTGCTGCCAGTGGGGTTTGGTGAGACAGTGGGTTTGGGTTTGATGCTATCATAAAAGAGACAAGAGGAAGGTATCAACCCTGTTCAGTAGTGCTTGGCCAGTGCTGGATGCTCTGCTTGCCAAGATGAGTTACAGAAATTGGTGTTTGACATCCTGATCCCACTTTCCATTAAAAGTGCGTTTGTATGGTGCTATGAAATGATTGATGCTTTTTCAAAAGGTGGTTACAGGTCACCATGGAGTGTAACAGCTTGATACGGATTTGTACGTATGCCTCTGAATTAGCCGTAACACCCTCCCATAGCGTACTTGTGTACCCCCCCCATCTTGAACTACTCTTGTTGGCAATAGCCTAAAAATATCACCAGCTGTTCCTCCCTTTATCAATGTGAAAGGTGACCAAAGCTTTTGTCAGACGATATCCTACATGAGGTAGATTCCATACAGCCATCATCACGTTAGAAATTAGGATCTCCCCAACCTTTAGTAAGAGAGATTTGCACACCTCCAGCTCAGCTACTCTCCCAGCCAGCCCCAGCAGGGTGCCTAATTGCCAGGGGCTGGAAGTATTGCATGCCTGGAAGAAGTGCTGACTCTGGACTTCTTGAATTAACTTTCCTCCCCCAGGTGTAGCTGCATGGCTGCTGTGTGCTGCTGAGGAAAGGAAACCCCAGCTCAGCCGCCTGCCAGCTGTGCTGGCTGGGTGCAGTATGGCAAGAAGGGGGTCCTTGTAGCTCTGTTTGCCTTCACAACTTCTCTGGTGTCAGGCAGAGGGAGAGGAGAGCACAGATCTCCAGCAGCCTGAATCCACAGCACTATAGCCTGATCTTGTCTGAAACTAGCAGAACAACACACCCTCTATCTCTGATGCAGTAAATGCACTCCTTCTGGTTTACTAGGCTGTATTGGGCATCGCTGGGTGAGCAATGCCGATGTGTTAAGGCTTGTGGATAGCTTTAGAGGTAATCTGTTCATTCCTCCTCCCCAGGTGCTCACATCCAGTTCCTAAACTTCTCCACTGAGCCAAATCACGACTTTGTTGAAATCCGCAACGGGCCGTATGACACCAGTAACGTCATCGGGCGGTTCAGTGGCACCGAAATCCCGGGCTCCCTCCTGTCCACGTCTCATGAAACCACCGTGTATTTCCACAGCGACCACTCGCAGAACAAGCCAGGCTTCAAGCTGGAATACCAAGGTAGGAAGGCCACTGAACGCGCAGCGCTGGGACAATCCTGTCCCCGGGTGCCAGTGCTGAGGGCGGGGGAGAGAGGGTGAGCTGCTATTCTGTTGAATTCATTCCACAAGGATTTAATCCAAATGAGTGGAAAGGTGTTACAAGAAGACCATGCTTAATCCTCGTAAGTGGGATCTGTTCGCCCTGTCTTATGCCTATGGCAAATAACAAATGTTCCTAGAGTGCTTTGTGACAGTGAAGTGCCTTTGAATTAATTCCAGCTAGATTCACTTAGATCTTGGCTCTGTCGACTGTCATGTGCAACGAGAGGAGTCCTCAGCAGCTGAGTTTGCTCTGGAATTTTGCAGCTGCTTTTCAGTCTCAGCTGAAGTCCAGTTTGGGCACACCCAAACGCATCCCTCCCATCCTCAGCTGCCGCCTAACTTTGTGCTGAGACAGGCTGCTGGAGAGAAATGAGCAAATGAGTAAATAGCTAAATAATAGAACAGTGGCTCTGGCATGGAAAAATGGAGTGAAAGTAGAGAAATAACTGACTAAAATCAAAATATGTGCTCAGTACAGTTTTTGGAAATGATGGGGAAATGGAGATGCTTAGGTTCTTGCCCAGCATGCGTCCCCAGGCAGCTCCCCAGCTTTAACATGATGTCCTCCGAACTGCAGCTGCCGCCATCTCTGCAGCCAGCAGAGCAAGGCCCTGCAAGTGCCCCTGTGTGCCTTGATTTGCTGCTCTTCAGCTGGACTGGGGCTGCCTTTGGATCTTTCCCCTGCTGAAAGAGGATGTGATCCCGCTTGATCTACAGCCCTGCCTTGAACGGGCTCTCTGCAAAATCCTTCAGTCCTCTTTGTCCACCTGGGAATATGGGCAAAGGACACCAAGGGCAGATGGGGTGCACTGAAGATAAGCAGGACAGGCTTTGCTCTGCAGCAGCTGGGAGCCAAACGATCCAACGTCTGTCTGGGAGAGAGATCTGAGGAGTGGGGAAGATGGCGCGGGTGTCTCCAGCCATGTGCTGTAGCCAAGGACTGACAAAGGGCTGACTCTCCAGAAATAGCAATAAAAGCCGCTACTCATACTTAATTGAAAACATTAATTTTGCCTTGGCTGTCCTGTTCATGCACCATATAATTCATGCGCTGCTGCACAACTTCGGCAGGAATGTGCTCGGTGAGGCACTCTGGGTAATGTCATGGAAATTGCTATGCAAATGAGCTCCAGCAAGGCTGACCAGTAATTTGTAATGCCAGGTGGAACATGCTAACCATTTGACTCACATTCATCATCGGGATCGTCCACATTTTGTTGAAAAACAAGGCAGATTTCCCAATTAGAAGTGAAGTGCAGGGTAACCCTGTGCATGCAGACTCTGAGAGTCCAGAGGACCAGGGTGGGCCCCAGCGCTCACGTCCGAGGCTAGCACGAGGCAGCAGCAGGGTTGTCCCTCATCCTCCCTGCAGATGTGTGCATGGTTCATTAAAGTTTTATCTCTTTCAATTAAGTCATTGTACAAGGGGGAAGTAGCCAAGCAGCATGATGAGTGTACTGTTCATGTTTTTATGAGAAAATATAAGTATGAAACATTCCACTTTTTTTTTTCCAGCCTACGAGCTGCAGGAATGCCCTGACCCAGAACCTTTTGCCAACGGCGTTGTGAGAGGAGCTGGTTACAACGTTGGCCAGTCCATCTCTTTTGAGTGTCTGCCTGGGTACCAGCTGATCGGGCACCCTGTCCTGACGTGTCAGCACGGCACCAACAGGAACTGGGATCACCCGTTGCCCAGGTGTGAAGGTATGGCTTTGGGCTCACCTTGAGAGCACCCGGGATTCTGGGTGAAAGAAAAGGCCTCAGCATTTTGTTCTGGCCTCCTTTTGAATCGTTGTTCTGTGATTGGGCTGAAAGCTTCTCTGGAAGCAAAAACATCGTTGGCGGCACACTGGGAACGAGCGCTTTGAATAAAGCTTCAACCTCTGAGTTGTTGAAGCGTGTTCTCAGTAAGTTGATGCTCAACATATTTCAGCCTAGTCAAAGTGAACATTTTGAACGTTCAAAACCAAGGTGCATCTTTTGAGGTGGTGCATTTGGATCTCATGGTAAGGGCGAGGACTGTCTGCAGCTGTCAGCCTCGCTGCTGGTATCAGTGAGAGCTGTGCTTCCAGAAGGAAGCAGCCCAGGGTCATTGCAGTAATGTTTGTTGTTGTCTTTATTTCTTCAACAGTGTTCCATTTCCACTAGTTTAGTATTTTTGATCAGCTGATGCACAGAGCTTGCTAGAGGTGTAGAGAGCCTTGCAGGCCCTAATTCTCTAGCTGATGAAATTTCCTTGTGCAAGAGGTCAGTATTGTCTTTCTGGAATGAGAAACACTGAATCAGGAAAGTCAAGTAAGTTGCCAAAGCTTGCTTAAGAGTTCAGGGCCAGACAAAAATTCAAGACTTCATTGGTTTTCACATGCACACATGTGCAGACTTCTTTGGGGAACACGGAAATTGTGCTGCAAGACCAGTGGTGAGCTCCTCACAGATGTTTCCCAGAGAGCTCCTCTGCTCTCATACATAGCAGCTATGGCATTTGTTTTCTATGCTTAAAACAAACAAAAACCATTGTTGCTGTATTGTCCCTGTTAAATGACTGCTGATGCATTGTCAGGTTTACAGCTTGTAGAAATGACTCTTTCTGTTTTTCTTTGCACCTTTTACTTCCCCTCGTTTACCAGCCCACAGTTGCATGCTGACATTGAGCACGGTTAGAACAGTGTTTTATTGTCCTCAGTAAGGTTCTTGCCTTTTGCCATCTCAAACAACTATCAAAGTTAACATTTTTATGATGAGCCAGTGTGCCTGAATAATCAGGTAGAGAAGAGAGGCTTTGATCAGCCCTGCTGTCTGTGAGCACAGCCTCTCCTGCTGGGCTGAGCGCCCTTAGCACTCACCGCCATGCTGGGTTCCTGGTAAAAGACCCTTGCAGCTCTGGGGACTCCTAGTGTGGGAAGGCTGTGCCCCTGTCTTGTCTCAGTGTGGTGATGATATTTCGAAAACAACCCAACAATTCTTCAGTAGTCTTGAACAGTCAGCTCTGTTTCCTGAAGACCGGGTGTGCTGGGAGGACCCTGCTGCCCAAAGGGGGACGATCGATGTTGTAGGCATCGAAGCTCCAGTGTCCAGGTTCTCTTTTCAAACCCCCAAAGGGTTGTTTCAGTCCTTTGGACCAATGGGCTGAGTGTTGTGTGGTTTACTTTAGGAAGGTTTCATGTGAACCCTTAAGAAATTCAAGGTTCCTTATTGAAGATTTCCACGGCACTTCCCAGGAGCACTGACCTTTATCCCGGCCTCCCTACAGCACTTGGTCTGCAACAACTGTGTGCTGGGGATAGAGAAGGGGGGCTGATACAGTGTTGCTTTCAAGTCCTACGTCCTTGAACTCCAGAGAACGCAAAGCATAAAGAACCGGATCCTCAGCTGCTCTTCAGTGGCTGCAGCAACGTAACAGAGAAGTGCATGAGTTGAGAAACTGTTCGGTGCTCAGCACACTGGCTGAGTACCTGGCGTACTGCTGGTAGGGCTCACAAGTGGGTGGCAGCAGGACTATGCCCTTACTTACCTCTGGCATCAGCTCTGCCAGCTACAACCACCCAGTCCTTATTCCTTACTACTGTTTTTAAGTAGCTTCCTTGTTCTGCAGCACTCCTGACAGACCAAAGGGATGAGGGGTTAGGCACACTTTGAGCCATTTGTTTTTTTTCCTCTGTGTGCACATCCGCTGGGCTGTTAAGTGCTGTTGAAGTCAGTGCAGAACTTTCTAGCTGTTTCCAGAGCTGCAGCCAAGCTGGGTGGCCCATTTTTGCATGGCAGCAAGCAGCGATGTCTCGCTGCCTTAGGCTAACCACCTCACCTTCCCCACACAGGTCACAGCTGAAAGTCCTTTTAATTAAAAGAGAAGTTGTAATTCTAAAATAAATGCACAGGGGCTGAGGTTTCCAGCAGCACCCCAGGGAGTTTTTCCAGCGATCAGTAGGCTGTCTGCTGTGCAGGGTGGAAAGGAACTCGGCCCCCAAGGTTCTTTGGGTGTTTGTTTAGGAAAATGAGCATGTGGATTTATATAAATACACATGCTTTTCTCAGCTTGACAGACCCCATGAGTAGGCAGAGCAGAACTAGGCAGTAAATATTTGGAGCCTGGCTCTAGCTTCACATCTGGCACATTGTGTCGTGTCCAGAGTGGTGGACGTCTGTGGGGCCACTCCTGTATGAAAAGGACCGTGTGGTGCTGTATATTACTGTAGCACTGAGACCATATTAATAATTTGTACTGGGAGGAAGAATGCGTTAACCTAAGCCAAGGACTGGGTTAGTACAGCAGTGTGGCTTCTAAAATGGAGCTGGCTGAGGCAGGTGGCACTGCACTTAGCCCTGTGCACGTGCCTCCGGTTGTTGCAGGCTGGCAGCGATGCGCTGCAGACGTTATCGTTCACCTACACAACTGTGCCAGGGAGGTCCAGAGGCCGGTGCCTGTTCGTGGGATTTCTGCACCCAGGGACTTGCTGTGGCCCTCCTGCACTACCGCCAGCAGGATGTCACCTCTCTGTTTCTCTTTTTCACTGCCCAGGCTGTTTCTAGTTATGTCTCTTTAGATTGCAAGTGTGTTTAAACCTGGAAGATACCTAGTGCAACAGAGCTGTCGTCTTGATTAATGAATTGGATGCTTCTGTTTTATAAATAAATCATCATTTCCCCCCTGCCTAGATGTGATCTGTGAGCAGCCAGCTGCTCTGTGGTTCTGGTCCAAGCCACACTGCATGAGCGAGTGAAGAGATTTGCCCACTGGTGGGATCTGGACAGGAGCTGTATCTTCCATGCATGGGTGCAAGCAGTTGGTGGAGCCCAAAGACTTTTCCTAGGGTGTAAGATGGGGGTTGTTTGTGCACCTGGCTATCACATCTGTACGAAACACCCTGACAGTCTCCTTTCAGCTCAGGAGCACTTAACAAATTTGTTCTAATGGAATTAAGTTGAAAAGGTTAGATGTAGCTGTGACAGATACAAATTATTCATAGCAAGGTCAGCTGAGGTTCTGGGGCTGGATCCACCTGTATTCAGAAGTGCTATCTTTTTCTCTCCCCCGCCCCCAGAAGAAAAAAATAAAAAGGGAAATAGGAGATCTTTGTGAGTTTGTTCATTAGGTTTGTGTTTGTCTGATTACCTGCAGTGCCTTGTGGGGGCAACGTCACCACCCAGAACGGTACGGTTTACTCTCCTGGCTTCCCCAACCAGTACCCCAATTCCCAGGACTGCACTTGGCTCCTTACGGTGCCTGTGGGCTATGGGATCCATCTCAACTTCACTCTGCTGCAAACAGAGCCCTACAATGATTTCATCACGATTTGGTGAGTACAGCAGAGGCGTGAGGACTGACCAGGGCTGCTGCCATGGCTCCATTTCTGCAAGAAATGGCAGGTACACGGAGCATCCCTTGCTGCAGGGTGGGGATTCTTGAGCTTGTAGCACTAGATCAATTGCTGACTTTCAAGTATCTACTGTGCAAACAGAGAGAAACTTCTTTGGAAAACTAGCCCTAATTCTTCAAGTTCTGAGGTGAAAAATAAAGTTTGTGTTTGCAGATGACTGCTCGGCCAGCACTGTGCTGCCAAAGGAGGTCATCCTTGTTATAAAGGAGTGGGGAGAGGAGCCGGGGACCCAGGTCAGCTCTCCAGGGAGCTGCTGAGACAGAAAGTTATACAGATGTAGAAAAAGGAGGATGAGGAGGGAAGAACGGAAAGTGCAGTGTAGGAGGCTGGTTGTTGCCTAGGATGAAAGATGCATAATAATGCTTTTTCTTGTTTCTGACCTATGATTTTAGGGATGGTCCACAGCAAACAGCCCCACAGCTTGGTGTGTTCACTGGCAACTCTGCTAAGAAGTCAGCCCAAAGCTCTTCCAACCAGGTCCTGATGAAATTCCACAGCGATGCAGCCAATGGGGGGATTTTTGCCATTTATTTCTATGGTCAGTATTGCTTCCTGAGCATGTGTTATGCCTTCCTGTGGGATATGGAGGGGCTTGGATCCGTTGTGGTTTGTTGTGGGGAGGCCTAGTTCTGAGGAAGAGAATTCATGGAAAAAATACGCTTTTACCTGAAGTCTTCTGCAATGGGGTGCAGTTTTCACAGGTTTGAGTTTAAAAGCCTCTTACTCTGTCCAGTGCTGGCAAGTGGTCCCACAGTCTGGGCAGATGTGGAAATCCATCTGTAACGTTGCGATAATTCAAGCACAGATAAGTGCCTGCAAACTGACAGCCATGCCAATCCTGTGCCTCTCTCAAGGTGATGCTGTAAATACTGTCCTCTCCGTGGCAGATCCCATTATGGGGTAGCTCCACTTTGCTTACTTAAAAATCTTCTCTGCAATTTTCACTGGATACGGTATTGTCTTTCCAATGTCATACTAAACCAATTAGATCATCCTGCTGTCCCGTTTTAAATGACAGCTGTGTTCCAGCTGAGAGGTGACTTTAATTCTCTGGGGAGGAAAATGATTCCTGTAAATCCGTGAATTATTTGGCGATTCTTTGGTGTGAGTGCAGCTCACACCAGAGAGAGAGATGTTGGGTATAACATCAAAATGAGAGCATTTGCTTTCCACCACTAAACGAGAGCCCAATTTTAAATTGGATTAGCTAACAAGTTGCTACAGCAGTACTGGGATTTTGGAAAGTGCAAATGGAGACCTCCTTGTGCTTTGGTAATTTGCTTGCAGCAACTTCAACAAAGTCTAACATGAATTACATGATGAATCTGTGCAGAATGTTTTAGCTTATGCTCAGTTCCAAAAGGCGAGTATTATACAGATAGGCTGAATTTAAAGAATGCTTGCTAGGCTTCGGAGGGAATTGGTCTGCTGCTGCAAAACACTGTAAGATTTATATTACAAGACAATAGTGCGTATATAACAGTTATGCAAAAAAATATGGGTTAGGCAGTTTGGCTCAGGAATGAGCAGTACGTAAACACTGCTGCAGTTCAGCAAATGCTTCCTTCTGTAATATGAATTAGATCCTGTCATTGCTGTGGTTAGAGCCCATCAGCATATGTCACTTTTCTCTAATCATGATAGCCCTTCATAGTGGGGCTTTTTTAGCTGCTGGTTGATTTGGGGTCTGAAGCCATTCGTGGGCACGCCAGGCAGGGGAGGTCTGGAGTTTGTGCTGGTAGGAATCAGCATGGCCAGCACTCATTTCCAGCCCGTTAACCAGATGGGCACGCCAACAACTGCTTGGCCTTTTACTAAAGCATCACTTACTGGCTTATTGGTCCCTTTATGCACGGGACTTCAGTAGAAAGCCTAACCCCACAGATTTAACTGATGGTGGTTGTTGCAGTGAGATTCTCCTCTCGGCTCTCGTCCTGCGTGCGGTGCCTTGTACCCCAGAGAGCTGGGAGAAATACTCACACGGATCGGGCAGTGTGGTCAGTTACATCGTTGGCTTTGCTCTCTGGGGGGTAACTGCAGGAAATGGTATTTCCTCGGGGTCCATAGCAGTGTATATTTTCATTTCTCCATCTGCATATTGGCAGATCTAGGCCATAGACATCCTCTTTCATCTTTAAATTGTCATTCCCCATGTGGTGGAGATCAGCATCACCCTGTCACAGAACTGCTGCCCTTTTAAATGCCTGCAAAGAAATGCTTCCTTAGGGTGGAGGAAGGGAAACAAAGGAACGATTCAGAGAGCCTGAAGATTCAGTAGCATCCCTTGAAAAATGATGCTGTTGCACCCATTATTAAACGGGTTAGTTCAGGTGCCAGCTCGAAGTGATGTGTGACTGCGATGGGAAGGGCCCAGTAACTCAGGGGGTCCCAGAGTGGTTTCAGGGACAGGGCTCTTGTTTTGTCCCAGTCAGAACAAATGGAGGTTCTGTTTTAAGGAGCTTCACTGGTGCTGTATCACCCATATGCTGAAGCCACCTTAATCACACCTCTTTATTGAAATACGGCCCGTTAAGGAGAGGAGATTAATGCTGTAAGTGCTGGGTTATCTTTCTGTTTCAATAGATGCTGTCAAGCACTTTTTAAATAGCATTTAATTTAAATTTTTATTACTGGTTCCCCTTTCCCCCGCTGTCAAACATCTGTTTAAAAGATTGCCAACCAGTGCGTCCCCTCCTGGGATCGTTTGCCGTGGAACAGAAGGGTTCTCCCCCCCCCACCCTATCTCCTGCTCTTCAGGCAGTATTGAAAATTTTGGCCTATTGCCCCATCTGGGCCTCCCCCACCCCACCCTTTTTATTTTTTTAAGTAAGGTTAATATTCAGAGAACTAATTTTTGCACCACAGAGATGCTGATGACAACAGAGCTGGCACTTCCCTTTGCTCCCCCTGCTAGAGTTGAGCTCACTGTAGCAGCGTGTTTTTTCCTCCCCTTCGCACACTTGGGATGCAGCCTGCGTGCCCCCATCCCTTGCAGTAACCCAAAAACAGCTGTGTCTCCCCCAGCCCTTTCCCACGCCCTCCAAATGTCACATTTTTCCATGCAGCTTTTGGGGAAATACTCTTCTTCCCCACCCTAGGGGGTAGGGAAATTGGGGTGAGAGGATGGGAGTCTACTTCTTTACATGTGTGTTTAAGCATTATCATAAGCCTCATTAAGGTTGCTGCCAGCTTTGCTGTTGTGTGAAGAGTTCAACATAGTGGAGTTAGTAAGAATTAATATTCAGTGGCAGCTTGAGCTCCAGTTTCTGAAATTAAAGGGCTGATATAAATTTCAGAGGAAGTTATGCTTGTCCAGGGTCAGGTGCGGGGGGAGCAAAGATTCAGAGAAGTGCTGAGCAAATAGCAGAAAATGTCTTTCATTAATATTCATTTAGATCCCCGTACCATTTTTTTCAATTTAACCATGCTCACAGCTCTCGTGTGTTTATTTTCATAAGCAGCACAGTTCTCAAGCCTTATGCACCCATATACTCGTAAGCAGTACATTTGTTTTGCTCAGTGCTTGCTCATCTTTAATTTTTGATGGAAAATTTGGGATTTGCAATGTATTTGGGCAGGTGCATGAGTCATAGGATATTTTCTGCTCCTTGACTAGAATCCTTGTTCCCATTTAGCCCCATGGCACTCCTGAAGAAACACCTAACTGGGTGAGAGTGCAGTGTCTGAGCTGCTTTGCTTTATGCGAGGCACTGACACGAACCTTGCCCAGGTCACTTTGTGAACTTCGAGCTACATTCAGAATTTGCAGCTGAAAACATTTGCACTCCTGGAATTATTTGCAGAAGAAATTAATGAATAATTCCAGGTTAAAAATAAATTATTGAGTATTTCATTCTATGTTCAAGGACAGGCGGTGAAGATGAAATTCTCTGAATAATTATTGCAATTTACTTGATGCTGGAGCAGTCCTGCACTCTTCTGTGATTGACCTAATTCCGCTGAGGGTCACAAAGATCTTTTCTCTTAGTATCCCAAAAGACAGTGCCATTGCTTCATGGCAGCACCCGTCACTCGTCATTCAGCGCTCATTGAAAGAAAGAGACTATCAGTGTCTGGGCACTGTATATCCCCAGAATGATGAAAGTCTGTTTCCTATTAGATAAAAAAAAAAAAAAAAAAAAAAAAAAAAAAAAAAAAAAAAAAAAAAAACTAGAGAAAGCTGGGCTGGGGCACAAACAACTGGAGCCGTCTCTGTAGGGTTCGGAGGGGGAAAGGGCTTGTTGCATTTTTGCCAATGCCTTCTGCTTGTTGAGAGAGGATTTGCTCTGATGTCTGGTGTGCTTGGCACTGAGACAGTCATCCCCAGCTTAATATTTACTGCTCTGCCTTTGCTGTCTTTCAGCCTACCAGCTCTTCAGATGTCAGCCTCCGACCATCGTTCCCAATGCAGAAGTCATCACCGAGAATGAAGAATTTAACATAGGTAGCCTCTCGTGGTCCCCTTAGCTCTCCTTCCCTGCCCCTCCCCAGCCACTGGGAACACCTGGGGGAAGACACCCAGACACGTCTTGTCCAGGGGACGGCACCCCAAATCTGGGGCTCCAGGCGACCTGTTCACCCATGTAATTGTGTGGCGTGGCGAGGTGTGCATTAGCCGGCTCAGCAGCTCACACCACACAGAGTCGAATTGACCTTGTTGTCCCTGGACCTTTCCTCTTGGTCAGAGCAGAAGTGGTTTGTCTTCTGTGAAAGCCCAGAGCTTGCTTGGAAATGCTCAGAGATCTTTGCCACAATAATAGTTTTTGGCCTTCATGCATTTCAGGTGTTTCAAGCAATGCCTTGTGTAGAAGTTCAGAGGCCACTACTCTTTTTCTGAGAACCTTTTACCCATATCGACTGTCTTTTGTGTTTTTGCTGCTTTTCACGGTTACATCCATGTTACGTCTGCAAGCAGTGAAGTAGCTGTGATTTTTTAAAAGCAGCTTTTCTCACTATCTGCTCTGAGTAAAGTCTTCACCCGAAT
The DNA here is from genome assembly GCF_011077185.1 of Oxyura jamaicensis. Taxonomy (NCBI): domain Eukaryota; kingdom Metazoa; phylum Chordata; class Aves; order Anseriformes; family Anatidae; genus Oxyura; species Oxyura jamaicensis. Next base: position 5,442,333 of record NC_048915.1, read on the forward strand.
AGCTAGCACAAATCAAAACATTCTCAGCAATGTGACAGAGGTTTATCACAAACGAGGCCGCAGCGTGCCTTTCCCTGCCTTCTGTTTCTGCCCAGTGTGTGCCGGCGCATAGCAAGCACAGCTGCGGGGCTGGGGGCAGCATGGCATGAGGAACCGGTGGCTCCCAAGCAGGCAGGGGCGTGGGTGGGATGGCCTGACCTGCACGTCTGTGAATTTCTCCAAAAACATCCAGAAGTCCAAAGTGGAATATAGAGACTGAGCCACGCCGCCTTGAGGTGGCCTTGATGGCAGAGGCTGGGTCAAGAGGTCCCTGCTCACCACGCTGCCCTCTGCTCGGGGCCCGGTTCAGCCTTAATGAATTGATCCTTCTGCTCAGTCAAGATGTTTTCTGTTTCTGTCTGCAGGTGACATCGTGAGGTACAGATGTCTGCCTGGCTTTACGTTGATAGGAAATGAAATCCTGACCTGCAAGCTAGGCACCCATCTTCAGTTTGAAGGACCCCCACCCACCTGTGAAGGTAAAGCCTGGGGTCCCAGCGGGGCACCCAAAGCTTTCTCCCCCACAGACTGCTGCAAAAGAGGCAGCAATGGATGGCAGCCGGGGGAGGTTTCCTCACACATACCACGTCCTCAGACCTCCAGGGTCCCACTATTACAAAACCACATAGCAGGGCCTGGTGGGGAGGGGAGTGAGGCACCCCTGTGCAGGGAAAGGCTCCTCTCCCTACCTGCCCTGCAGCACTGGACCCTGTACCTTGTCTATGCTCAGCTACGAGCAAATAGCAATGAGAAATTCACTGGGTGGCTTACTGCAACAGCTCCATGATAAATAACAGGGAGACTTCCTCTCTCTGACAGCTCATGGGGGATTTGCAGGCTCTCCACATATGGGAGGGCTCTGCCTCTTGTTGGGTGCTCCCGAATTACGCCCCAAGGCATGAAGTCAGGAGGTGCTTTAAGCTCGTACTTGCTGAAGGGAGACTGAGTGAAATCTTGCTGAGGGTGACACCCTGCACGTCTGGCTGCCTTTGCGAAGTCATTAAACAGCCACCCGAACGTCCTTACCGTGGGAGGGGGAGGAGGATTCTGCGCTGACAGCTTGCCAGAGATACACGAACAGCCAAAGCAGGGAAGAGCAGGCTGCAGCTAAGTGCGCTCCTCCAGCGAGGTGATCCCGCGAGGAACAGCTTCTCTATTAGTGCCGCAGAATGTATTACATGGGAGAAAAATGAATGCCCCGAGCACACACTGCATTGTACACCTTGCTGCTGCTCAGGAGGGCTCCCAGAGATGTTTCTGTGCTGCCATGTTACCTTATTTATCCTTTGGATTCCTGCTGGTACTTTTGTTCGCTCCAACCGTGATTATTTCATCTACTTCATTCCCTCCTATCTGAACATTTTTACCATATAATAGGATATTTTTCTGTAGCTTTATTCTCTGTGAAATAGCATGAACTGAAGGAGAGAAACGGAGGTCATTCAATTATTTACTGATGGTTGTTAGCCTGGGGGTAAAGGGACTGCTTAAATTACATCTGGCCACCAATTTACAGAGGTCAACAAATCACTGATGGGATTAAGGATTTGGAAAGAATACTCTGTTCTTTCTGGATAGTTCTGACTATTTTCTGTTAATACAAGTACAGCGTTTGCACTGAGTTTTAGAGACAATTATGGATAAATAAAGATCCCTTTCTTTTTATGCTTTCTGCCCACTTTGTGTGTTAGCCTCCTCTCCTTGGGTTTTGTTGCTGGCCTTTTTATTTTGGGTTTTCAGCTGGATTGAATATTTCCAGAATTCCACTGAATGGGCTCTAGTGCTTAGAGAAAGGAGTTGGAGTTGTTATGTCCCAGCTGACAACTCTATGGGTGACCTGGGATAAGCCTCTAGTCCCACACCTTGCTCTACCCCAGGTAATAAAATTTCCAGGAGCTGCCAAGGGAGCGTTTTGTAACTTGAGGATAGGTGTTTGGTTGCAGTGCCATCTACTTTGAAAGACATGAAATGATGCAAAGACGGTTGAAGGTTTTTGTTTGGGTAGCTGCTTTTTGCTCCTTCCTTTGAATGTGGTAATTGATCAAATTTGCAGAAATAGGGCATGCTTCAGTCAGAGCCTGTTTCAGCATCTGGAGACTCTGTGAACCACAAGGATCTTGGTGTCCAGTCAAAGTATGTGGGTGGCAGCTGTGCTCTATCTTGACCTGGCTTATGAAGATAGACCTTCTGGGCCATAGTAACTTGTGTTTCCTTCCTTACTTCACAAGAAAGAAAGATTTTTCTGTGGTCTCTCCTTCATGCTCCCTTCAGTGCCTTGCCCGATGAATGAGGTTATGACAGACTCCACCGGCGTGATCCTCAGCCAGAGCTTCCTGGGAAGTTACCCCCACTTTCAGACCTGTTCTTGGGTGGTCAAGGTAGAGCCCGGATATAACATCTCCCTCACCATCGAGTATTTCCTCAGTGAGAAGCAATACGACGAGTTTGAAATCTTTGATGGTAAGAGATTTGCTAGTTTGACTTGCTTGGTAGCAGAGGGGAAAGGAAAGACACAGCAGAGGTGTTAGTTGTTAATCTCTGTTCCCAGGGCACTGTGAGGAGAGTTTCCCAACACCACCTGTAATCTTCCACTGGACTTAAAGAAAGCTCCTCCTAAGTCTCATAGATTCTCTGAATAAGAAAATACCAATTATTTGATTTTCAGATGTCTGTAAAGTATTTTTTCTCTGCTGAAGCTCCTGCGTTTACTGGAGCCAAAGGCATAGTACCTGGAGCAGAAGCCTGGTCTTACTGCAGTCAATGGGTTTTTGTTTGCTGTTGCTTTTCTGGGAGCCAGGTGTATTCTTTGGAGCTCATGTTCACAAAACAAGCACTGAGCATGAGCTGTCATTCCTGGACTCATGGTAAAGTGGAAGCTCTCACACTCCGATTCCAAAAGGCACCTGTTTCTTCTTGCAGAAACAAACCCTGGCACATGAGGGTGTGAGTGACAATTTCTGTATGTCAGCCCTGACTTCTGTTCAATCCCTTCCTCTTTCCTTACAGGTCCCTCTGGCCAGAGCCCACTGCTCTTGTCACTGAGTGGGAACTACTCTGCTCCTCTGACTGTTACCAGCAGTGGGAACAAAGTCTATCTCCGTTGGTCCTCTGATCATGCCTACAACAGAAAAGGCTTCAAAATCCGGTACTTCGGTAAGTACCCAGCAGAGACTACATGCCTCTGCCAAAAACGTGGTCATCTCCTCAGCTAAGGATCTCCACGAAATTGTTGCAGAGGGGCAGAGGCCATCTGTGGTGGCAGAAGGTGCCAAAGTCTGGGAGGGCACAAAATGCTGGCCTTGATCTGAGGCCTCGGCAGGGACTGGTGAAGCTTGGGAAAGCAGGTTTAGTTGCAGCAAAAACTCACAGCTCTGGCTGTGCTTCCTCCATCAGTGTTACGATTCAGAACCAGAATATATAACCATAGACAACTTGGCCCTGGATGCATGAAACCATCCCATGCAATTCACAGTGAACATTCCTGTGTTACTGAACTGTTGTGTCTCTGGCATGATGAGGCCATTTTGAGATGTTTGAAGGTTACCATCACAAAACATAAAAACTTGTGTTAGGAGCTTCCTGGTGCCAGAGACACGACTGACATGTCACTGTGTTACAGCATTTGCAGCAAACTGTTTAAAACACACCATGCCCCAGCCAGGCATTCTGCCACTGCTCTCGGAGGAACAGGACTAGGGAGTCCTGGTTGCTCATTCAGCACAAAACCACTGCCAGATACGGAATGCTTGCTGAGAATTCCTTAAAATGAATTACTATTTTTTGGAACTTAGCAAGCCTTAATTAATGAAAGTTATAAAACTGGGTTGAGAATTTGCCAGCATGTCATAAATAAGTAATGACTTTGCTCAGTAAATGAATTAAGTAATATTTAATTATCAGAAATTACTCTTTATTTCTAGAGCTGAGTGAAGCTTGGATAGTAGCTCTACACTTGTTTCCACTTTGACTTTGTATTTATTTATCACAAGTTCTGTTTCTTGCGCAGCCTTAGGTCATGGTAAGCATTGTGTAAACCCTGAGAACAGGAAGGGGATTTGTCTTGATAGGGTCCATCCAGTGATTTAGTTATTTTTCCTCTGCCCTCCTCTCCAGCTCCGTACTGCAGCCTCCCGCAGCCGCCAGCCCACGGGCTGATTCTCAGCCAGACGGGTCTGCACCCCGGCAGCACAGTTCGCTTCGGATGTGACACGGGCTATCGTCTTGTTGGCCACAGCACCACCACCTGCTCCCAGCACCCCCAAGGCTACTTCCACTGGAACGAAGCAATCCCTCTGTGCCAAGGTGAGAGCCAACAGCAGCATCCTTACAAGGGTACTGGGGAGGACTGAGCAGAATGCAGTAAAAATGAAAAACTATTGTAATTCCCTAATTCCCTTTGAGATCAGGCTTTGAGCTGCAGGTAGGCAGTGAGGGGTGGTCCTCTTATATCCAAGTCCTTGGGAACAGATGAGTAAGGAGTGGAGGGAGTTAACTGCTGAGGAGCAGAGGGTCATTCTCTAGCCTGGGGCAGGTGAGAGAAAGTCCATCTGTGCAAAGGCTACCATTTTAGAAGCATTTGAATTTTCAGGAAAGCCACATCCTCTGCTAAGGTCAAGAGAAGCTGTTGTCTAGAAGTATCTGGAAAAGCTGGCAGGGGTGTGGGTTCCACTGGGATTTAGTGACTGGAATTTCCTTTATTATGTCTGGAAATCGACTTTTAGTTCTTTGTGAGATGAGATTTCTTGGGATTCAGATGGTGCCCAGTTTCTGTCGGCTTTGTAGAAGATTTAGGCATGTAGTTGTTCTTTCCACATCACCTCCTAATCAACCGTAATCATTATGACCTGTCACACTTAGCACATGGCTCCTTGCAGGTATAGGAGAGCAGAGGAAGCAGGGCAGCGTGCACCAGGGGGTTACTTTCACACCATTTTGTCTCTCTATGTGCACTTTCTGATTGCACCTTTTCCTCAATCCACCAATCATCCCTGCTTCTTTGTGTTGATAAAATGCCCATCTTTATTCAGATGAAGCCTTTCAGTGTCTTTGAACATTCATCCATGTTCCAAGGGAACTGAACACTGGGGATTAATATTACATTGGCTTCCCTGGAAACTGGCCAGAGAACAGAGACAGCAGAGGCAAAATCTCGTTGTGCTGTCTGCTTTGTCACCTGGTCCAAACCTTAAGGAAAAGCAGGATTATTTAGTGTGGGGAGTACCACAGAGCCTTGAAAATTCCCCTCTATTCTCCTGAATCACTTAGTGCTTCTTGGTGATGCATGGGCTGCGTGCAGTCCTGCCTCTGAAGGCTTGCTCTGTGATGTGGGTGCTTAAATCCATTCGGAGCCCTCTCAAGGTTGTATTTATTTAAAGGCGAGCGGAAAACAGTAAAGCAAGCCCCTGTCACCCAAAGTGCGATGCCATTGGCAAGCGGGGGGCTGGGAAAATGGGCACGAGCTCAGATAATGATTTAACCTTAGCAGCGAGGCAGGCTGGGGCTGCTGACACCAGCAGATGAACCGCGCAGCAGGCCCGGCACGCGCCAGGGGCTGTCATGGCAACTGCGCCTCGCGAAGCCCTCGTCCAGCGACAGGAATCTCTCTGATGCACAGGGTCTTTTCTTAAGGCAAATCACGTTAATCAAAAATCGGTACCAACGCTGCTAAGTGTTCACTGCCACGTTGTGCTGGGGATGCCACCTGAGCCTTGGGTTCAGTTCCATGACCTGTGTTGACTCCCACGGGGTGCTGTGGTGTGTGGGGAGTGGATTTCAAGCACAGAAGCAGGGACAGGGCAGAGAGAGAGGATGTGTAGGGAGGGTTGTACATGGCTGAGATAGCACCCGAGAGCAGGAATTTAAAGCAGAAACGAGTCCCTGAGCACCAGTACTTCGGCCAGCAGGGAAGGAGTCAGGGCAGGCCTCTCCATTGCCCCCCGTGCCTGGCCTGGAACTGGTGGCACCTGTGGGATTGCTCGCCCCAGGCCCAACTCCATGGGTTCCTTTCCATAACCCCTCGGGGAACGCCACCTCCTTGCTCTGCCCATGTTCACGTCAGAGATCTCAATACTGGCTCATGGTCACCAAGTGCCTGGAGATGGACACAGGAGGCGAGGAGCAGCAACGAGCCCGAGCCGTAGGAGAATTCACGGCAGAGCAGCTCCCCCCCCTGGCCTCGAGCAGTTGATAGCCTGGCTGGCTCGGCTCTCCTTGCCCAGGTCAGCTGCATAAAATTCAGCACATCTCTTTCTTTCACACGGTTCTCGAAGCCAACTGGCAACCTTTTGTTTTGGGCTGTACTCCTTCCTGGTGGCTAGGACCACATGGCAGAGATTTGGGAACTTGATCCACAACACAGCATAAATTGCTCACACAGTCAGCTGCGTCAGGAGGAGAAGAACTGGGGTCCCCGTAAACACATGGCCTAGTTAACAAATGACATTTCCCATAGCTCCCCTCTGCCAGCACATAATCCTCTTCCCCTTCCCGATCCCCTCTGAATAATCTTTACTACGTGCTCTGTCCTAGCTGACATTTATGGAAGCAGCAGAGAATATTCTGCAGGGAACAATCTTGTGTTGGCACAATGGGGGAGAACACAAGATGATCTAATATGCCTTTTCTGTCTCTGCTGCCTATTTTTAAGCTGCTTTGTTTTTGGAATCCCAGCTGCAGATTTGCTTTCATAGCCTCCATCCCTTTTCCTAGCACATTTTCTTCCTGGAGACTGAGCTTTCATATCCCTGAACCCCCACAAGCGCTCCTCTCTCCCCACACACTCAGTGGGTCTCTCCTGGCCAAACGTTGTTTTTGCTTTTCCCCAGGAACAGCTACTCTTTAATCTTTGTTTTCAGTGGATTGCATTGTCCACAATTGGAGCTTCAAAAATGGAGCAAGGTTATTGCCACCCCAAAAATCAAGCTGGACTGTAAATAGGAAGTTACTCATCCTGCACTCTGCTCAGGGATGCCCAATTGCAAGGAAAGGCAGGATCCTGCCATCAGGTGCAGCACGCAGCCCGCTCGGTGCAGCAGTTTGCAGCCTAATGAGCTCTTCCTGACCGATACATCTTCACATTGTAGCCTGACCATCTGCAGGAGGAGGAGAAGGTTACTTCTTTGTTGTTATTTCTGGTGGCCTAATGAACTTTTGAGTCAACTGCCTCTGGCCCACGAGCTCTGTATTATTGCTAACTATCTTTTGTATCAGGGCAAGGCTTATGCAACGGAAAAGCTCTAACTAATCAAGCAGACCACTTCAGAGGCAGGAGGTAGGACTAGCCTGGGGTAGCAATCCCTGCATCGTGAAGAGAAACGAAGGCAAGTGGCAGCTCAGCTTCACTGGCCTGGAGCAAGGCTGGGCCCAGGCTCTCTTTGCTCCCGGTGTCCCTCCATATCAGTCGGTGTCTCAGCCTCCTGGCAGCAAACAGAGGTGATTGATTTTGGTGAGGTGTCAGGCTGGAGGTGAAAACGATTCAGGCCTTGTGCCCCCTTACTCTGTCTGTCCCGCCTGAGAAGTCTGGGCCTGTCCTCGGGGTCAGATGAAAAGAAGTGAGATGTTTCTTGCTGTCATTACCGGGGTCTTGCTGACTTCACATGCTCTCTGCTGACCTCTGAACCAAACTCTTGATGCCAGTGGAAGCTTCCTCATCGTGACCTCTCTCTCCAGCTTCCAGGAGCAGAAGAGAGTTGAGTAGATTAGGCTTTGCTGGGGGCAGTGGCAAGGGAAGGGGCCAGCTCTCTAACCAGCCTCTGTGGCTGGAAGCAACATCAAAGAGTAATAGTAAGAGAACTGCAGGATGGAAGTGAAAGGGTAGGACTTTCCAGGTCTCCTTTTGCCTTAGAACGAAATTGGTATTCAGCGTGGCTGCTTGTCTAGACACCCAGCCTTGTAGAGAGATTCGCCAAGCTCCTTAGCTCGATGAAGTGACATACATGTGATTATCATTTCAACCAGGGATATGCCTGATCGTGCTAATACCAGCCTGCTGAATTACTCACACCTATTAGCAACACCAGCATCTGCAAGGTGCTGCGTAATTGTGCTCCAGGCTGGGGCTCTGGCCCACTCATATAGTAGTAATGGGATAAAAGTGTCTTGGACCATGAGTAGTGGAAAGCTCCGGTGGTTGTGCTGATGATGTACTCAATTTTGGTCTCTCCTTTCAATGTTCGATGGGGATCCATGTTACCAGAACATGCCTTTCCTAATATTGCTGATTTTCTAACACTTTTTTTGTGTGCAGAGGGAATAACAGGAAGGTGAATGTGTGTTCAAGCATCAGCATGTGGCTCAGGAGACATAGGCTCAGCTTCTAGTTCATGTATTAGCTGGGTGAGAGCAGCTCAGGTTGGAATGGTTTCCCTTTTGAGCATTTTAAAAATGCAGATAATTGTTTGGGTTATCTGTTGGACTCTAAAATAGTGGTTGCTAGCAGGCTCTACTCATCTGTGTGCCCTGCAGAGGCTGTTGGCAGCCCCACAGGGGGATTGTCTTGCAGGGGCAGCTTTACACATCCCAGCCTTTGCCATTCTGTGCCTGTCCAGATAGATTGGCTGTGGTCTCCATCCCAAGCAAGATGGGCATGCCCCACAGCCAAGCCTCAAAGAGAGGGATGGGAACCTGCGTGTTGTTTTTGGAGGCAAATCTGGATTTGGCTTCCCAGCTCTTCCAAATGCTGATAAAAGCAGCACAGGTTCAAGTGACAGACTCCCAGTGCTGGTTTTCCTAGCAGTAGGGAAGAGGGCAGCAGGGATTGCGATGTCTCATGAAACTCTTGCAGCATAAATGAACGTGATCCTGGTCTGCCTGTATCTGGTTGTTGCCTGCATTTCTGTGACCTGGCTGGCCCCTTTCTGCCCTGTTTGGCCACAGGGTGAGGATCTCAGGAGGCGTGGTGCAGAGCTTCTCTGAAGAGCTGCTGTCTTGAGCAGCCGTTTGGCATTGTGCCTGTTTGAGTTTTCCCCCTGAATTTCCCCCTTACCTTCTCAGTCATAGTGCTAAATTTAGCCCTCCTTCTGGCACTACATAATTAAAGAATTTGCTGCCTTCTGTAATCCAGAAGTGCTGTTGGAAAAGGGATTCAGGTTGTCACTTCTGTGGGATGTAAATACAAAACATTATTGCTATCTAATCCTTTATCTCTGTGTGAAAACTTCTGAATACTGTGTTGATGCACTTTGTGTTACCGATGATAGAGAAAATATGAGCCAGCGTCTCTTCCAGCAGATATCGGTATACAGTGTTGGCTTTGCTGTTACTGCAGTGATGCAAAGGAGGTGAAAATCTGATCCTCTGAAAGCGGGCATTCATTGCAGCTCCTGGGGTTCAATGGGGTGCTGGAGCTTTTGCAAATAGGCGAGCTTTGTAGCTGGGGTTTCAGCTCACTTATCACAAATCCATGATCATATTGGAAGCTGACTGATTTCTCAGCTGTTTTTTCCCTTCCTCCTTCCCAGCTCTTTCCTGTGGCGTTCCCAGAGCACCAAAGAACGGCATCGTCTTTGGCAAGGAGTACACAGTGGGTACGAAAGCTATGTACCACTGCAACCAGGGCTTTCAGCTGCAGCCTGGGGAGGAGCCCAGCACCGAGTGCCTGCAGGCAGGGCAGTGGAGTAACGGCAACCAGCCCCCACAGTGCGTGGGTGAGTGGTGGCACCCCGGGGCCATGCCACGGGGAATTTGGGAAGCCCCTTCAGTAATATCTTCTGCCTCCTAGGTACAGTATTTAGGACATCAGATTTCTAATCCTGTGCAACTTGTGTCTGGTGCCCCCTCTCGTGGTGCCTTGTTTTCCCACCTGTAAAATGGAGATGCTAGAACTGGCCCCCTTGTTAAAAAGCCAACACACTCACTGAAATGCCCCAAAGTACCCTAGAGTTAAACATTTATTAATGCTTTGTCTCCTTTCTCTCCCCCGACTCACCACATTTGTCTGCTTTTAGCTGTCACCTGTCCCGATATCAACAGCATCGCAGTTGAGCACGGTCGGTGGCGGCTGACCTACGAGATCCAGTACCACTACAACGCCCAGCTCATGCTCATCTGTGACCCGGGCTACTACTACACAGGCCAGCGGGTCATCAGGTGCCAAGCCAACGGGAAGTGGAGCATAGGCGAACCGATGCCGACCTGTAAAAGTAAGAGCAGTGAAGCTCAGGAGCCGTGCTAGGGGCAGGCCAGCCGTGCGGGATGTTGCGCAGGGAACATGCTTTCTGTTTGCCATTCAGCAGGTGTGCAAGCTCTGCTGTGTGCATGCAAGCATGCCACAACCCTGGCTGCTCATGGCAGTGTCTGAGCGCATGGGTGCAGAACTGCTCTGGTGGAAGAGAGTTTGGAGGAAGGGAGAGGTCATCTATTGATCTGATTCTTGAATTAATCTAAACGCTTCCACAAGAACTCGAGCACATTAGCTCATCTGTTGCTGTCAGGTCCCAGCAGCTTCACTGTCACTGGTGCCAGATGCTCTGAAGTTTGCTTTTAAGAAAGAAAATAAAAAATTCTGATTTAAGACCTAACCTCTTCCAATGTGATGCAAATGCCAAGTTTACGAGGCTAACAGTGTCACCTGTAAATCAAAAGCACCCTTGGCAAACAAGCGGCTCTCAGTCGTTCTGACATGACTTGGATCTTTTCTTTTGTCAAAGGTGGAGTTTTTTTTCTCAAGAGTGCAGACAGAGGCAGAAAAAATTCTCCTTCAGAATGGCAGCTTTCCCTTCCCTCCTGGCTCTCTTTGTTTCTAGAGATGCAACTGCCAGCTTCAGTGACAGATGTAGTTTTACCCCTGCTAGCTCTTCAGCCAGATCCAGGAGCGTGAGCCTGACCCCATTTTATTTCTTCAGCGTTATTGCCACATAAATTCAAATGACAGGAACTTGGCAATGCACTAAGGTCAGAAGAACCCAGCGTGAGTCTGTTTTCTTGCTGAGTGTGAAAGCTCCCAGAGGGTTTGCAGATCTTTTAGGTAGATAAAATAAAGAGCTGAACTTTGTGGCTGGAGCTGCATGTGCAATGGCTCCTGGCCAAGCTCCAGCTGTACCTGCGGGAGTTGGATCCCTGGGCTTTCCGCTGGGTGTCTCCTGAGGGTTTGATCTGTAGACTTCAACCCTGTCCTGGAAGTCACTGTGCCAGAAAAAGCACAGAGGCCTCTGAGTGTCACATTCTAGTTTGAAAGCACCCATGAATTTTGTGCCATTTTGTGGGTTTTCTGAAAGTCGTTGCTTGACAGCTATGTCTGGCAATGGGTTAATAATAGAAATATCCCTGTATTAAAAACTTCCTGTGTGAAAAGCTTCTCTAATTTCTTCCTAGCCAGTCTTATCTTTATGACTTCACTCATGTCCTGAAGCATAATTTTTAGGAGTGCTTATATTTGTCAGCTCATGTTACGTGACTGAATTGTTGTTCTGCATGTTTAATAATGTTCTGCACTATTTAATAATCTTTCCTACTCATTTTGGCTTTAATAATGACTGGTGGTGATAAGTGGCTGCACTTCTATAAAAAAAAAAAAAAAAAAAAAAGACAACAACAAAACCAACTATCTCCCTGTCCGTTCTCTCTTACTGTAATTCGGGATCTCTTTCAGTTATCTCTTGTGGAGATCTGCCAACTCCTCCTAACGGCAACAAGATCGGCACGCTGACCAGCTACGGTGCCACAGCCATCTTCTCCTGCAATACTGGCTACACCCTGGTAGGGTCCCGCGTGCGGGAGTGCATGGCCAACGGACTTTGGAGTGGAGCCGAAGTGAAATGTCTGGGTATGTGTGGAGCATCTGTGATGTGGTGGTGAAAGAGTCCTGATGGCGTTTCAGGAGGGAACGGGGATTTTGGATGCTGATTAAAGAAGGAAGCCAAGTGAGGACTCAGTGCTCCTGAAACATTAGGGTGTTCAGTAAATAGAAAAAGGAAGCAGACTTGGATTCTGTACTGCTCAGTAGATGTGAGATGTTTTGAGATTGGAGAGGAGAGCTTTAAAAATGATATGTTGTTTTTGCTGCTGCTCTGCTTTTATTTATTACTGCAGAGACTCAAATTCAGATCCAGCCAGACAGTCAGGTCGGTGTGTGATGACTTCAGGAGGGGCAGGCATGAGCTCTCAGTGATTCTCCTTGTCTCCCTCCTGCAGCTGGGCACTGCGGTGTTCCCAGTCCCATCGTCAACGGGCAGATCAATGGGGAGAATTACAACTACCGCGGCAGCGTGGTTTATCAGTGCAACCCCGGCTTCCGCCTGATCGGGATGTCTGTGCGCATCTGCCAGCAGGACCACCACTGGTCTGGGAAGACTCCTGTCTGTGTGCGTAAGTATGTGGTCAGATTTCTTTAGCCCTGGTTATGGGCAGAGGACAAGAGCACACGCAAAGGCTGTTGTTTAGTTTACAGAAAGAAAAAGTAATGTAAGCAATGAAAAAATGGAGTAGGGGGACCAGCCAGTCCAGGTTTTCACTCAGCTAAGAAATGCTTGTCCCCCAGACTGTTGCTGCAGAAGGGTGGATGGGAGGAGAGTTCAGCTTTATTCGTAGCTCCTTCCTCTGAAATATTCCTCATTTAAATGAGTGCTGTCAGGTTGGCAGCATCAGCTGAGTTCACTCCCTCCCCTCTGTGCAAAGCTGGCCCTTCCCGTTCAGCCTCGCATGTTGCTGGCAGCTCTGGGTCCATACCAGGTCTCTCTATAACTGAGCAGCAATCTCTGGCACTGGTAATATATACTCAAAAGGCAGTTACAAAAATGGCACTGGGGAAGCTGGAGAAATGCAGTCAGGTTTCCAAAAGTGCTTTTGCTTGGAAGTGAGCCTGTTATTTCTCAGGATAGTCCAAAGATGAAACGGGTTCCAATTGTGCTGGGAACAAATCTGGAGTGGATTCCTGTAGGCAACCACCCTTGTTTTGTGGAAGAGCAACTCATGGGTTTTCAGGTTCCTGTGCTCATTTTTCTGCTTCTCTTGCAGCATTTCACACCTGGGCTGCACAAGGTTGCGGGCCCAGAGTGAGTGCATAGTGCACAAGCATCCCTGGGGTTTGTGTAGGAGAGAGCTGAGGCATGGCAGGAACGGCAACTCTGCGTTTTTGGCTGTTTTGCTTCTTGCCTCTGCTCTGTGAATTCTACCTTTTTTGTTGTGTTTTGTGTGCTGAATTTCTAATGGGTGAGCTCAGTTGAAGGTGTAGTTTCTGAGGAGAGTTTATCAGAGTGTGGGGAGGTGAAAGGCAGACATCGTCCCCAGCAAGCACACCGCTGTTATCCCCTTCTTTGAGACCCATGCTCTGTGCCAGAGGAAAGCCAGCCTCTCTCTCTTCGTCTGATCCACATTCATGAGTCACCTTGCACAACCTGCTCATTTATCTTTCCAGTAAATAAGCTAATTAAGTAAGTCTCTAGAGCTCTAACTAAGGTGTTAATAAGTTTAAGCATCTTATCAGTGGACAGTGCATTCCCTGCATTTCATATCATGATTCTCCAGGTGTTTATGTCCAACCTCTCATGTCTGGGTTAGGGTTTTACGTGCAGAGGCACAATAGTAACAGCAAGATACGAAGTAAGGAATGACCCGCAAATCAATGAATATGCAGATTCCTGCCTAAAAATAAGAAACAGACTCAAGCTGTAAAGGTTAGCAGGGGCTCCTAAAATTGGAAGTGTTCATGTCTAGGATTCTGCATAAGGCTTTTAGGGAAAGAATTATTGGGAAGGCTGTCCCCGGTTCTGTAGGCAGGTGTGAATTACTCCAGTGTCTGAGGATGCTCTGCTGAAAACGTTTTAATTCACTTTTACCTGCCAAGTACATACACAGTAACCTTGGACCAGGAAATCATATTGATAGAGGTCTTCCTGCTGTCAGGCAGATTCATGGAAATGCAGGATTTTCTAAACATCCATTTTCTTGGATCATCTTGTTCCTTTCAGGAAGGACCAAACCCTTTAGAACAAAGCCCATCTGTATCTGTCTTCTGACTACTGAGCCATCTTTCCACTACTCGGCTCGTTCGTATGCAGTGCCTTTGCTCAGCACTGCTTTGTGCTGGCTTCTGATTCTGGCACCTACAAGCCTACCAAGCTTTTGTGCAGAAACCTATAAAGGTGTCTTGTGAAGAAGCTGGCCTTGAAGTTATTACACTACATTAGGCCTTATGGATAACATAAATTTAATGTCATTAAAGCAGACCACTCTTGAGCTCTGAAATTAGATGGATTGTGGCTTTATTGCTTCTGAATAAGCTCAGGGTACTATGTGTTACCGCATTATAATTTCCTACCATCCTGATATTTTCTCTTTAAGCCTGCTACAGTTGCTTGCTCTATGTGAACTGGTCTTTTTGATCCATGCCAACTGGAGGGAGTCTTTTTTTTCTGGGAAAGATTCCATCATCTATTTCAAAACCTGCATAATTGTATTCAGAAGTACCTCGGAGAACCTGACATCTGCTTCCTGTAGTACCAAAATGCTGTCTTGCTTCATATTTTTTTAAACCTGTACCTGTCACCAGCTTGCATAAGGAATAAATTCCTGTCCCTGTGGTATAGTCCAGCCCAGGCAGTCAAATGTGTTATGGATCTTTTGTGGGAATTTCATCTTCCCCTCTGGCTTCCAGTTTTGGCAGCCGTACAGCTAAACTGCTGGACTTTTACTGATGGACCATTACCTGTTTCAGCATGACAGTAATCAATATTGGTTTGTCTTCATCTGTCAGAAGATGTTGCATTCCTTAAGCAGCCAGAAAGCTTTTTATGGAGCATCCTGACATTTCTTTTGCTGTGCTCAAAGCGAAGGTCTCCAGGCTTCACTCGAAGCAAGGATTGTGTCCTCCCATCCACACCCGCTTCTGACAAGGAGCCAGCAGGGTGGCCCAGGCAAAAGTGCTTTAAATGTCAGCATTGCCAGTGCTCAATGCTGCTCAGCTCCTGCTGCTCCAGTCCCTGCACCTTCCCTACCTGCAGCTGCCCTGGGGACTTGGAGTGACTCTGAGCAGGGCCCTTCAGCTCTGCACCTCTTTGCTGGCCTGAGCTGACATCAGCCACAGGAAAAAGAACTACACAGAAATCCTCATTATAGGGATTTAGTTACAAAGGTTTCCCCCTGAAGTTGTTCAGACTTGAGAAGGAAGATATAAGCTTTTTAGGCCACATGTTAGAAACCTGATTTTTCTCATTTTTTTCTCTCTTTTTACTATCCCTCCAGGTGTAACTTTATACTGCAGTGAGCATACATCTGACTTACACCAGGGAGGGGGAGGAAAACATCAGGTTTCATGGCTGCGTGTGCAATGCCCAGGGTAATGTAAGGCAATAGATTAATAGCAGTAGCCAGGATTTTTGAAGAGGAGCTCTAGGGATTTACAGTATAAGTCAGTGAAATGCTAGCACTCAGCTGCTTAGAGAGGGGTTCAGAGAATTTCTTATGCCAGTAAAATGAACAAAGGTACCATATCCTCAGCTTGATTCAGTATTTCAGCAGAGCAGGGCACAGATCTTTGAAGTCAGTGTGGGTTTCGGAGTAGATGTGGGTTTTTTCCATGGTTGCCCTTCTTGTTTCTTTTTTATTTTTTTTCCCCCACTGGATAATCCACGTTCTTCCAGGCAGAGAAGTAACATCTCCAATTTCTGATTGTAGCCATCACCTGCGGCCACCCTGGCAACCCTGCCAATGGCTTGACCCAAGGGAGTCAGTTCAACCTGAACGATGTGGCCAAGTTTGTGTGCAACACTGGGTACCATCTGGAAGGGGCATCACAGTCCCAGTGCCTGGCCAACGGGCAGTGGAGCAGCAGCCTGCCTGCCTGCCGAGGTAAGTCAACTGCTGCCACCCCCTAGGCTGCTCGGGCTTCATCCTCTGTGCACCTCCCTCGTTATTACTCTGGGTTCCTGAAATCCAGCCTGACACTAGCATAAATTCATCTGTAAAACATCCTCGTTCCTCAGGAATGTGCAAGTGATGCTTGAATTCCGAGGGCTGGTTTAAATGTAACAAACCTGATTTTCTCTTGGGCTTCACATAAAGCTCTTAATGGGCCCTGCCCAGCCTCTGCATCCTCCAAGACATTGAATTATTTGCTGTAAGTGGGGAATACAAAAGAAAACATCAAGCCAGACCCTTAGTAGAGATCCTTCTGGTAACCCTAGACCAGTTTACTCAAAGCAAATACTTTGGTCTTTGCTGCAGAGCCCCTTTCCTTACAGGCTGCCCTACTTCCACTGGTATTAGCACTCGTGTTCACTTACCAAATTCCCTTCCCTCCCTGCACTCCCTTCATCTGTATTCCATTAATGAAGTACCTCTCTCGATACTCTTGCTGTGTTGGTCAAGAAATCAGCCCTTCCCAGTTGGCTGATGCAAGCCCTGATTTGGGACCAGAGAGGAATGCTCTGCTGCTGAGCTTCATGTGGCAGGGCAGGAGCCTGTAGGATGGCCTCTCCTCTCTTTTTACTTTTAATAAAGACTTTTTCTATTTCTGCCCCCAAAGAATCTTAAAAAAAAAAAAAAAAAAAAAAAAAAAAAAACTATGGAATATGTGATGAATACGTGATTTGCAGTTTCTTCCCCTTTTCCTGCTCATTTCTGAAGAATCCTTTGTTCTTTGTTACACCCTTTGTTTTGTATTTTTTTGTTGTTTGTTTGCAGTTATAAACTGTACTGACCCCGGGCACCTGGAAAACAGCATCCGTCAAGTGCAGCCAAGTGGTCCTCACAGATTCAGCTTTGGAACAACTGTCTCATATCAGTGCAGCCATGGATATTACTTATTGGGTACCCATGTACTGACCTGTCAGGGGGATGGCACTTGGGACCGTGCCCTCCCACAGTGTCTTTGTAAGTTCTCCGGAATAATACCCATTTTGTCAGGGTGTTGGGTCCTACTCCACAAACCCACCACAGGTTTTTCTCCTGAGTAGTTCTCCTGTTGCTTAAGCTGAATGGTTATGTCAAAAGTCTGGATCCAGAGCCCTTTGTGATCCATGGGAACCTTTCCATATGTTTCTCTGGGCTCTGGATCCTGCCCACAGAAGGAAAATAAGTGATCAGAGGAGAGAAACCATATTAGACAAGGATTGTTTCCCTCTGCAGGGGAAGGCAGCTTCCTCTGAGTTTTACTGGTTCCGTGGGGCTCCAGCAGAAATAGTGCAGGTAGAGAAGAGAAGCCTTGCTTCTGCACCACAGGCTTTCACAGGAAGCAGCATCAATTAGCCTGACCAAGGACAGAGCATATTTAGCAGCAGCCAGGCATGGCTGAGCTTCCATACACCCACTCATCCCCGTGGCTTTGGAGGAGGGAAATGATGGCGTGGTGGTGAAATACACGCAGCCTTTATGCTGCTGCAAAGCAGGTGGTAAAGAGGATTTGCTTCTTGACTCGTTCTATATTTTTTCTCCCTTAGAGTATCCTTGCCCTTTCTGACATTGCGGTTTGCAGAGGGAATTGGGAGGTTCAGAGCAATGATTTGGTTTAAGGGATATTTCCAATAGTATAGAAGACCTTATGTAGAAAGACACAAAATGCTCTTGCTGGTCGTGTGCTGTAGTAGTAATACCTAATTCAGGAGCTCTTCAGGCATTTTATGAAAGATGTCAGTGGTGTTGCCCTCAGCACATCATGCTGGCCCCGTGCAGGAGGCTCTGTCATGCCCTTGGCATTAGGAGCCAGGGGCTTGGCCCAAAGAGCAGTGCAGAGATGACACCCACAGGTCCGAGTCATTACACAGCATCTCAGGAGTCTCCTGGACATAAAATACTCCAGGAGGAAGAGAAAGTGTTTAGTGTGGTTAGTATTGCACATAGTCCAAAAAAAAAAAAAAAAAAAAAAAAAAGCCACCAGGACTGAGGCCTGGGTTTTGTGGGTTTTGTGCTAGTATTTCCTTCTTGGACACTAAAGCAATTGGGATCTCCTGTCACCTGGCATAACGAATCAGTAAAGCGGTCAGAAAAAGGATCTCCTTAAGTACAAAAATCAGCTGAGCTGTTCCAAAGCCACAACTGTTTCTTTTTTCTTTTTTTTTTTTTCTTTTCTTGTATTATCCTTTGACACTTAGTCATAAAAAGTAGTTTTCGGTACATTTTTCTTTGCTTTTGTTAGCAGCATGCCACCTTCTTGCATTTACAGCGCACTGCATGGGCTGTGGGAATTGACAAGTGATAACCACGTGTTAACACAGCTGCAGGGACTCCAAGGCAGTAGTTTCCTCTAAAAGCTGGGAGCCTGGTATTTTGGGCTTCTCCAGTCCACAGCTGTTCAGCTCAGTAAAAGGGATCTTCTTTCTTCAAATGATGAAAATCCATTGACTTGGAGGATTTGTGGGCATTCTCGAAACTTTGGAAATTCCAGTGAGGTTCACAAATGATTCTCTGATTCATGGGCTTAATAGTTTAAAACAAATAAGAATAATAATGTAAGAGATTCTTGCATGCCTTCGTTTTCTTTCCGTGTCAACCTTAGGATGTGCTCAGTGCTGAAACCCATACCCCTTAAAGGTGTTTATAGCTGGGTATCTAGAATTGCAAGGGACTTTCTAAAACATAAGCCAAGAAGCTTGACAGGCTTGGGCTGAGAATTTTGTCTCATGCCTGCTTTTGAAGAGGAAGTAAAACAGAGCTGATCTCCTTCAAGGGGTGGGAGAGCAAGTCCGGTAAGGAAAGTACATGGGAGCAGAGCCTAATGCATCAGAAGAAACAGTCTTCCTGCTGTGTACATAAATCCTTTAAAAACCTCAGTACTGCCACAGGTTTTAAGCTTAGCTGAGTCTGCTGGAGTATCTGTTATTAAATTGTTAGTTACAGTGTGAGTTTAAGTATTAGCTATCAAACCCATTTCTTTGCAAAGCGTCCTTGGTTTTAGTCACAGCTCTGCACCAATATATTTCAACGCCCACATGCCCAAACATAAGCGTGCTCTCCTTTTTATTGAAACATACATCATGTTTTCTACCTAATGCCAGTATTTGTATTTTTAGACTCTAGCGGAGGGAGAGAACATATCCGTTACGGATGCTTTCCTTCAGAAACCAAACGATGCATGGTCTTTACACTGAGGATCCTCACCCAAACCTGTCTAGTAGTCCCTAGATCTGTTGATACATTTGTCAACACCTTCACTGTCTCCACTTTGATTGCCAAGCTAAAGTAAACCTATTAATTATTATTAGCAGTGGGGGTTGTTTTTTGGGGTGTCTTTTTTTTTTTTTTTTTTTTTTACTAGTAATGGCTGAGCGAGCAGTGCTCCTTATCTGCCAAGATAATTTCCTCAGATGTGACATAGCATCAAGTAATCGATTACAGCTCTGTGTCGACAGCACGTGGCACTGCCGGCTGTGGATGGGGATGAGGGTGTGCATGGAGATACTCGTGTTTAAGAAGGGATGGGTCCCCAAGGAACCTGCAAAATGCCCGTCAGTGTCAGGAGTAGATATTTATGCCCAAACCCTTGGCAGTTCTTGCAGGAGCAGCATGTGTCCCCCACAAGGATGCAGTACGAGGTCTGCTGTGCCATACCTGCGCTCTGCCATGAGCCCATCACTGGGGCTGGGCACAGCTATTTGGTGGGCTCAGGCTGCTCTGGGGCAGATGTTTGGGTTTTGAGCTGCCAAGATCCCAGGTAGCAACCTCGAATACACGGGGCCTTGCTGTGTACCTGCTCTGTCTGCCTCTGAACATGTCCCACAGGCAGTTCCCCCGTGGCTGAAGCTGTCCCATCTGTCTCTTGCAGTGGTCTCTTGTGGGCACCCGGGCTCCCCGCCGCATGCCCAGATCTCAGGTGACAAGTACACCGTCGGCTCCGTGGTCCGGTACAGCTGCCTCGGGAAGCGGACTCTGATCGGCAACTCCACTCGCATGTGCCAGCTCGACGGGCGCTGGAGCGGCTCCCTGCCGCACTGCTCAGGTGAGCTGCACTCGGGACAGGAGGAGATGGCACAGTCCTGTCCCTCGCAGCATGAAGAGCACTGTTGCTCCTTGTCCTTCAAGGGGGCAGCCTGACAGGCTTTGCTGAGCCGGAGAAATGTGTGTGTGCTACAGAGATTTTGGATCGTGGAATACTGAAAATCACTGTCTCAGCTATCCAGTCTCCTGCAACTTGGATGATAAGCACTGGCAGAGAGCAAACCACTAAGCTTGCAACAGGAGGAATAAATCACTGCAGCAAATGTTTGTGGCAGGAGGTGTGCTGCAGCCTGCTGGTTACAGTTTTCTCCATGCAGAGTCTGTACAGGGTGAACGTGTCTTATGAAAAATCGGGTCCGTGCATCCTAACTCCAGCATCTGACCCTTTTGCGCATGCGTTCCAGTAAAAGAGCACATGTGGCACCTTTCCAAGGCCCAACATCTGCTGTTATAGCACCGTAGCTGTCCCAGGTCTCAGTACTTCAGCTGGGAGCAGTTTGGCCTCAGAATTCCCTCCTTGCTCCCATGCCAGTGAGAAAGGGTCTTGCATTGAAAACATCCTGATAAGTAAAAATGTCCCTGATGAGATAGGTCAAAGTTGTGTGGGATACAAAGAGAGACCCTTGCCAAGCCTTCCTGAAATCAGGGCATTGGGATCTCATCTGATGGCCTCCACTGGAAGGGAAGAAGCTGAATAATTGGCAGGATGCTGTACAAACCCTCTCTGTGCCATCCTGTCACTCAGTCCTTGAAGAGCACAGATACAGACAAAATAAGAACTTAGCTGGAGCAAAGCAGTTGGGACAAGTGTTAATTTTTAATTGTACCACTTAGATTTAGCAGCTGCTCTTGACCAAATTTAACCTCTGCTTTGGAAGGGAAAAAGCAATGAGGCAGAGTCATCCTCATACTCAGAAGCTGTATCTGCAGAGCAGAGTTCCTGATATGTAGCTGCTTGGAAGGGTTTTCTGCTCTAATTCGTCCCTTTTCCCCGTGTGGTTTTCACTGTCACTCCAGTCATCTTTTTGGGTGGATTTTTGGGACGTTCAGCATTACTCTGACTAGTTCCTCCTGACGCCTGTTGTGTGATTTTTCTGAACAACTTTGTGGAGGCAGCTTTAGACTAGTGCTGACTGTACCTGACGGGTCCTCTCTGAGCTGGGGCCCAGTGAACACCCAGTGCCTCAGAACCGGGATCTCCACCCAACAGCCTGGGGAAGGAGTCCTCTTTTACCCCAAACTCAGGGGGTAAAATTACCAAAGCAGTGAAGAACGAAGCCTTTAGTTGTGTTCCTCTATTTTAACTGTAACAAGAACACAATCTCTAGCCCAGAGCCTTATTCCCCAGTGCCTCCCCAGTGCAAGTCCTTGCTGGAAGCTGGAGCAGGAAGGGCAGAGACTCATGTCTTCTCTGCCTTTTGCTCAGGGGAGGTTTTTCAAGGCCCCTTTCCCAACCCAGGGTGGAGGCTGGGAGCTCAGATTGTCTCTGTTGTGCGCCAAAGATCCCTACTGTCTGATGGCAACTCCTGCACAGCGAAACAAAAGATTTTGATATAAGTTGGTATGAAAGAAACTGCTGAGCCTGCAGCGCTTTCCCCCTTCTTTTTAAAAGCAACTGTTTTTCCCAGGTGATGAATATGTTCATTATATTTTACATTGCACGTAACACTGTAAAGGTTGTACCTGCAGCAAAGCACAGAAGGCTTGGGAACTGAGAGCTTCATTGCTAGCTGCAGGAGTGGAGTAGTCTTTCCTGGCTTGGGGGTGGATGCGTTTACACAGATCATTAGCAGAGAAAGCCAAGAACAGGCATACATGGTGTGAGCCTGCATCAGGCAGTAAAGAGGTGGGCATTTCTCCAGCCTGCTTCAGCAAACCCCCACGAGGCATCTGCTACAGCTGCTCCCTTCCTCCTGTCCCCCTAACTTAGAGCCAGCAGCACAAAGTGTTCACAACTTGTACAAGCGGATGGTTCTCAGCTGGATCCCTATCGCCTCTGTGCTCCAAACCCAACAGCTTCTTGTTCTGCAAATACAGTAGGGCTTGCTGAGGTGGCTTGGAGCATGTTGTAATTTCTGCTTGGAGGGAAACCATCCACATGACTGATGCTGGCAACCAGGCTGCTGTCTGCTGGAGCAGCTGCCACGGAAAGCAGGTGCAGCTGGTGAGGACTCCATCTTGAGATTCAGGAGTTAGGGCTGTATTTTGCAACCAGCTTAAAAACAATGCGCTCCCAAAGTCGGGGGACATTTGTGGAACTTGCCCTCTCTGCTAGAAGCCAGTCAGAGAGTTAAATTGTCAGCCACATGATCCAAATCTCTGTGCTTGTCCTCTAACAGTGTGCTATGCAGGGGGGAGAAGGGCCAAGCCCCAAGGCTCACTTACCCTGAAGGTCTTGTGCTCTCTTCTTAACAGGAGGCAGCCAGGGCGTGTGCGGTGACCCCGGGATCCCGTCTCATGGCATTGGGCTGGGAGATGAGTTTGATGTAGACAGCATGGTCCGCTTCAGCTGCGAGCCTGGGTACACGCTCCGGGGTTCATCCGAGAGGACCTGCCAAGCCAACGGCTCCTGGAGCGGCACACAGCCCGAATGTGAAGGTATTTCTGCAACCCCACACCTCCTGTGCCACACCAATACTGCCTCAGGGTCGGCATCCCGGCCAGCCCAGCCCCTCAGTTTGGTTACGAGGCCATTCAGGTTCTTGCCAACATCAGGACTGAGGTACAGGCAGTTAGAGCCCTTGGGCACTGGTCCTCACTTTGGCATCCTCCTGAGAGTGTTGCTCACTGCAAGAATCACAGGCTGAATTTCTTGTTCTGCATCCCACGCCCAACTAGGTGGTCCGTTTTGGCTGCAGATCTGCAGGTTTGGTGCTACTGATTAATTGTTGCTTTATCAAAGAAATGCTTCAGAATGAGTAATGTGAATAGACTCAAACCGCTGTTAAAGCTGGCACTGGCACACGCAAGAGTCATTTACATTAAGCAGAAATGCAAAATGCAAATTATAATCCAGTAAGCATATTTTTGTATTTAAAAAAAACCAAACCCCTTATTTTCCTATTTGAAGGAATCAAGTGAGACCCCATAATCCAATGTAATAAACCCCCAGCCAGATTCTCTGAGCTGTGCTGCTTACTGCTACTGTTTTATAAAAGTGTTTAAAAATCAATTGGGGAAAGAACAAAAGCCAAAATGAGGCAGGATACCAAATGCAAGGAGACCTGGGCAAGTGCTTTTCTCCAGCTGATTTGAAAGCCAAAAGCTCAGAGACAGTTTGCAAATGAATTGGAAATTTATTCCAAATTGATGGAGCTCTTGATTGAAAAGACATTGAATCATGTTATTAATACACTCAGGTCTTGTTTTTTTTTTTATACTTTTTTTTTTTTTTCAGTAGAAAGGCTCTGTTCATTAATCTCAGGATAAATAACCCATCAGGTTCCAGAGGCACCAAAAGAAGAGGATCCCTGGCAGATTTTTTCATACTTTATGAATAATAATAACGTTAGGCCTATAATGTAGTCATTTAATGTTAAGTGCTGACTGGCCAATATAGGAAAGTAATTTACAGTGATGAGCAGTGAGCTATGTCTGTCATTTGTATGCACGGCAAGTTGCAAGTGCTACGAGGTGTTCTTGTGACTGCACTTTTGAGTGTTATATTCAAGTTTATGGAACAGGTAGCTATAGGAGACGGAGGGGAGAGATTAATTTTGAGCAAGTGAAAATGAGGGCTGGGTGCCCAGGCAGGTGCTTGGAAGGAGCAGGCATCTCTGCTGACGTGGAAAAGCTCCAGCGTGGCAGCGCAGCCACTCGGCACCTCTGCAGGGCATCAGCTGCGACTCAGCCACTTGTTCGCAGCTCTCAGCCACCAAATTGAGCAACATCAAGCCTGATGGGGCTTCACAGGTCACTAGTGCTCACCTGCCCAGGGAATTCAATGCAAATTGCTCTCCAGATAAGCTGCAAAATGAGCGCAGAGGGTCTCAGTCCGTTCAGCAGGAGATGTGGGCCCACTGCAGATGAACACACAAGCCTGCAGACACCGCGCAAATCCTACCGTGTAAGTAGAAGGAAGAGGAGAGGAGCTGTTATTTCCATTTCAGAGAGAGCAAGCTGCTGTAATAGGTTCAATTACAAAGCATGAGCTTGTCTTTGAAGTCAAGGAGCTGATTGTTGGACTGTCAGTGGCTTCCTGCGTCACGACCAGTATAGCCACATGGAGGGGATGTAAGTGCATGAGAGTACTGGGCTTCACAAAGGATGTCCTTCAAACTCACCAGCTTTCAGTCCTGCTACCTTTTACCAGCCAGAATATTCTCATTTAAAAATAAATAAATAAATAAATAAATAAAAAAGGAACAGGGAGGCAGGAAGAAACCACAACTGATTTCTCCAAAATGTACAAATTATTTGAAATTAAATTAATTGGAGAGACGACTCCCAGGACTCCTGCTTCAGTCAGTTTTACATTGCTCCAGCTTTGTTGTCCCCAGGAAGAGCAGCCTCCCTAGCTTTCTAAAAATGGCAGACCTCGTTTAACATTAATTTCCAGCAAGTTTTTAAGATGTAAATTACATTTTAGATGTGTTTTTCCTTCATTCTCCTCCTTTGTGATGCCCCATTTGTGCTCACTGAGGAGCAGTGAAGGAGGGGGTTCACCAGTCTTACTCTGCTGTGTGCTCCCTCCTCCACTCAGAAGCTGAGCAGAAATGTGCTTTTATAATGTTTATTGTTTCACCAGATGAATTAAAACTGCATCCAAAGTGAGATGGGGCCCTGGCTGCTCTTTGGCAGTTTCAGTAGACAGAGACGTGTTTATTTAATGTGATAATGCAGGGGAAGGAACTGAGATTTGGCTCATCCCCGTCTGACCACCGTGACATGCGAGGTGGCTGAGCTGGGATTTGGGTTTAGGCTGCTTTTGTCTTTCTCTCTCTGCATAGTTACGTGGAACGTGGGTTACTGGTTAAATTAAACAGCATGGAAATTACCAGCCCTGCAGCAAAGGCTGTGGGACTCCATGGGCTCTCAGCTGTGTCTTATTCCAGCAGGAGGTTTTGCCTGATGTGTCAGACATCATTAGGGGAGTGTTTCAGCCAGTCGGTCAGGTGGCAGCAAAGCCCAAAAGAAAGATCGACGGTTATAAGGATTAGGGCAGTGGGGGACACGCAAAGGACACTGTACTCACATGCCACCTTGAGCACAGTCAGATGTGCACTTGTGCTCTGTGAGAAGTTATCAGCCCTCAGCTTTTCGTCGCTGCAGGTTGTAAGCAGCAGGGCTTGCTGCTCCTTGCAGGAGAGTGCCCTTCTCTTGGCACTGGTGAAGGCAAGGCCCTGAACAAGACAAGGCAAGACCCAAAAGAAGGCAAGGGGACAATAAGCTTCTAATAAGCTTTTTAGAAAAAAAGAGTGTGTAGACTGGGATTAAACAAACTAGTTATTGCTGAGCTCTAGAGCACCCCTGGACTTTGCAGTGTTTCTTGCACCAGAACCACTTTGTAGTGCATGGGAGAAGCTTCACTCCAGCAGCATCCAGCCCCCGGGAAGCAGCTCAGGCAGTAAGGAGAAGTCGAGGCAGACACAAAAGTCCCCCCTGGTCCAGCACGAGCGCAGAGCAAGCATCCCCAGAAGCCAAAATTTTTACTCTGGGAGGAGGAACTGGGGGAGAGTGCAACAGCGACAGCCCATGCATCCTGCCCTTGTGCTTGCCGCAGCCAGTTGGCTTGCTTCGAAATCACACCGGTTAGTTGCCGTTGGTGTTCAATACCTGCACATGTAAGTTAGCGAACAGCAAAGGGGAGTGAGGCAGCGTGCCCCTGACTTCATGTTCTGCAGACCAAAGGAAATGATGAAGTGTTGAAAATAGTGTACAGCTCCTAGACTAGGGCAAGTAGCTGAGTTTTCAGGAGGGCTCAGGAACACATTTTCAGGTGTTTGGCTCCTGCTGTGCCATCTCCTGTCACACTTCGGAGGAGGTTGGAGCCTGCCATGCTGCTTGGCCTGAAGCTATTTGGAAAGTCGTGTGCTGCAGGCAGGTGTTAGAGGTGTGCATGTACTTGGTGGGATGGAGTTATCCTGGAACTGGTCCCCATTCTTTTTGCTGCCACAGGGAAGAGTTTCTGATCCCTGGCAGTGGCAGAAGTTGGGACCTCTGTGCCATGCACTTTGACAGGGTGCCCAGCCAGGCTCATCCCTCTGCCAGTGTGCTGGGACTGACTCCGTTGCAGGGCTGGTGGCTCTCTGGGGGCTGTTTCTCTGGCTGCCTTCTGGCTCCCGCCTAATTTCACAGACAGATCTCACCACCAGCTCAAAGCATTTGTTTTTAGAGCACTCACCAGACGGCTTTTGCTGATTGTGATGCTCTGTCTCATCTTCCTTGTAGCGCAGGGCACTCCTTGTCTTTGGCAGAGATGCTGATGGCTTTTAGCAAGCCTTTCAGTGGTGTTTGCTAAAAAGAACTTCACAGAAATAACTACAGGAACAAAATTTACTTTTGATAAAGAAACAAACCCAGAAACCCCAAGGTGGGGGGTTCTGTAATAATCCACAAGTCCCAGAGATGTCTGAAATGTTTCCATAGGAGCACAGGGACCTTTCAGCAGTGTGTGTGGTTGGCGCTGTGCGTGCACCCCATGGTGCTCCGCAGCCCAGCAGAGGTTTTGCTCGGCACGGATGCTCTGTGTGGTGGGAACTGACTGGGAGCCAGGGCTCACAGGGCTTCTGCAAGGAGATGTGCGCTGCTTGGGTCTTGGCACAGAGGGTCAGGGCTCCTGGGCTTGTCTGCTCTATCTTCTGGAGCGTGGCAGAAACTGAGACTTGGGTGAGAAGAGTGGCTGCCGGCGCCTCCTGCGCTCCTTGCAGTAGCTGAAAGTCAAACCTTCCTTGTCATATCAGTCATTTCAAGTTAGTGTCGTTTCCTGGAATATTTCCTTGGTAAAGAAGCAGCAACTGCAAGAAATCCCCATTGCAGCTGATTTTCAGCTTATTCTCTTGAATTTTGACTTAAAGGTAATTGGGTTTGAGATACTTCAGGAGATGTAAGTGGATATGACTATGGGACTTCCAGGGTATTTACGATTTATACTCTGTTAAAAACAGTGCAAAAACAGTTTTCTTTTGGGGTCTCATTCATTTTTCATCTCCCACTGAAGCCACAGGGAATTATTTACCCACTTACTGCTCACTTGAGTGATTGGATCCTACATATATATAATTTATGATTTTAAGTTTAAGGCTTTTCATCCTTACATTTACAGCTTCTTTTATATCTGCACCGCAGAGGCTGCAGCTGGTGTACACTGAGATTAACCAATTTCCATAAGTCTCCTTTTAGTCACAGAAGTAATATTTCGGGGTCATCCGTGCATGTTTGGCCACAGGCATATGTGGAAGAGGCTGGACAGGAGAGAACAGCTGATGTATGGACCAGCAGTGAAATAGTAATTTCAAGCTTTTTCTGGGTTGATAGAATCTGACTTTTATCCAAGCATCTCTTGGAAATGAGACACGGAGACACTGGCTGCATGAGAAATCCGTAACGAGAGAGCACCTCGGATGGCGTTAGTGCCACGCAGAGTTTCTGTGCGCACGGTCCAGAATGGTTATTAGTTTCCTCCTGTCAAACAGATATGCCTCCAACAAGCTCATATGTTAACAGGCTGTCAGCAAACTAAGCGACACGGAAGAGGGAGACTTCTCTCCTTGCCTTGGTGGCTTGTGCTCGCTGCTTTCCTGCTGTGGCCCAAAGTTGCGTTTCCCAGTGGAGAAGGGCTGGCAGTGCTGTGTTGGGTGCACATGCCGGGGG
Source organism: Oxyura jamaicensis (assembly GCF_011077185.1). Taxonomy (NCBI): domain Eukaryota; kingdom Metazoa; phylum Chordata; class Aves; order Anseriformes; family Anatidae; genus Oxyura; species Oxyura jamaicensis. Next base: position 5,470,050 of record NC_048915.1, read on the forward strand.
GGGCTCACCTCGTGTGTGCCCAAACTGGTGCTCTTGCAGAGACCGTGGCACATTGCCGGGGAGGGGAAGGAGCAAGGGATTTCCTTGACAAAGATCCAGGCAGCTTAAGCCTTTCCTTGATTCCTGTGATTTTCTTTTATGTCTTGTAATTTCAGAGCAAATGAGGGCTGAGTACAATTATTGCAGGTGCTTATTTTGTCCTGACAGGGCTTCATGCATCACCATTCACTCCAACGCCCTTTTACTGCTGTGGTGCATTAGACAAAAAAACGGGGCGCTGACAAACCTGTAATTGCCTTCCCACAACCTTCTCCCTCCTCTGAAGGCCTATCTGGAGATAACCAGGCAGTGGCGGTGCCGCAGGAGGAGGGCAGCAGGCTCCTTCGCTGCTTTCCTTCCTTTGAAGCCTGCAAAGCTGTCGGCTTCCCAAGGGAGCGGGAGGCAAAGAGGCACGCTCAGATCCAAGCTCCCGGACTGCTGGGGGACGGAGGCACCCCACACAGGGCACCACTGCTTGGCAAAGCTGGAGGACCGGGTGTAGACTGAGAGCTAGAAGGCCTCCGCAACAAGCAGACACCAAACAAGTTCTTCCTTCAGCCTGGCGGAGCAGCCAGGAGGCCTGGATGTGGTTCCGAACTGCGGGATCCACCCGGCAGGAGAGGGGTGCAGGTGCTTTGGGACCGACTGCCTGCAGGGATGCTGATTTCCCACTCCCCAGGCAGGGATGCTGCATGCCACTGCCTGGCGAGGCGGACCCATTGCTTGGGGGGTACCCGGTGGTGGTGGTGATGCTGTCGGACTGACGTGGCTGGCTGCCCACGGAATAGCCTGCTCTGTCCGATTTGATCCGGTGGCTTTGCGGCTAATCTTCCTTTTATGTCAAACAGTCAACTGCAGGATAAAAGCCTTGTTTTGTATTTGCAGGGATTGCTTTTTTAACCTGGCCGTTTTGCTTTCTAGTTATATCCTGTGGAAACCCAGGGACCCCCAGCAACGCGAAGGTTATATTTAACGATGGCTTGATCTTCTCCAGCTCCATTATCTACCAGTGCCGGGAAGGCTACTATTCCACAGGGGTGCTGAGCAGGCACTGCACCGTGAACGGGACGTGGACCGGGACCACTCCAGAGTGTACAGGTGGGTGCTGGGATGGGTTCCTGCACGATGAGCTCTGAATTATGCTGGACAGGCTCTGTGGGCAGATTGTCAGCGTGTTGAAGGCTCGCTGTGGATGCGCACACGAGTGCTCTGTGCTGAGAAATTCAGCTCAACTGCCTGCTGCCAGCACCAGTCACTCCGGCTGCAAGCTCTGTGACTGCCTAATGGAAAACTCTTGCTCTGGGTTTGTCTTTTTCCAGCTGGGTGAAGGGAGCTCCATAATAACTTCCATGAGTAGATGTCAAGTGTTCTGGAGGGGCTCTCGGGGGCTCTCTGGAACGTGAGCAGTCCTGCCACTGGGAGCCACCACGTGCAAGGGCAGAGCCCGTGCTCAGAGGCCCTCAGTGAAGGCACTGGGTCTCTCTGTGCCTCTCTCCTGCCTCCAGCAGGAGCACAGCTGACAGCAGATGTGCTTTTGCTTAAGAGACAGTAACTAGCCTGAGGAGCTAGCCCAGATCTGACCCAGGTTTTATTTGATGTTTAACGTGTGCTAATATTTATTCTTGCAAAGCCTTAATGTGCCATTAACATCACTGCTCACTCCACCGAGTAGAAGCAAAGTTTCTCCCACGTGTTACAGCCCAGCCTGCCCCAGCTAGCTAGCACAGCTCTCTGACTCCTCTGTGCTCCCTTCTCTGCGACTAGTGGGCTACATCCTGCTCTGAAGAGTGTTCAGGACCACCAGGTTTCTAGTGATCGCAGCTCCAGAAGTATGAGACGAGGGACGGTGAGCCACGAGTGCTTCTTTCTTTTCCTTTGGCAGTGATCAACTGCGGTGACCCCGGTGTCCCAGCCAATGGCATTAGGCTGGGCGGTGATTTTACCTACAATAAAACAGTGGTGTTCCAGTGCACGCCTGGCTACATGATGGAGTCAGACAGGGCATCCTCTCTAACGTGCACAAAAGACCGAACCTGGAACGGCACCAAACCTGCCTGCAAGGGTAAGAGTAAATATGGGAGGATACAAGTTTTATGGGCCACAAAGTTGGTGTAACTTGGGACACAAGGTATTAGGCACTAACCACTGCATAGTGCCCAGAGCCCACCTAGGGGTTTCTTGGTCCCATCATTCAGTCTGTCCCCTGTGTCTATAGCACTTACCCAAATTACTCAATGCCTGGGTATCTTTAGGTCTATCAGTCATCACATCATGCCTGGAGGGGATGGAGCTGCCATTATCCCTAGGGTAGAAAAAGAAAAGTGAAGCATGGAGAGCTAAGTGACTTACTCCTCACAAAAACTCAGATCAAACTTGAATGAAGCGTTCTGTTTTGCGGTCACACACTTTTGCCATCATCTTGAAGTCTGAAAAATGTTTCTTCCAACTCCTTTCATTATTGCTCCATTCTGAGATTGCCTCTCTAGTTCAGAGATAGGAAAGGGAAATAATAGAACAGTTGCAGGACGGGCTGGATCTCTTCTGCCAGTGTTTTACTCCCCCACCAAGTGCAGATAAGGCTTGTAGCAGCAGCTGTATACTTCTTTTGCAATCTGGAAAATTTACCTGTCATGATTCTGATAGAAATGCAGACCACGTAGAAACTTCCAAATATACTCTAGTTCCTTCAGAGGCTGTAAAGAGCAATTCTTACACTCCTCTTTCATTCTCACCACTGAGCTAATGTTGCAGGAATAATATAGAATGTGGCCAGAGTCTCATTTGGAGGCCAGGCTGATTTGCATGAGCCTAGCATCTTTCCCAGTGCTCCCCTGAGCTGAAAAGCAAAGCACTGCAAAAATGTCATATTAAAACACCCTAGAGTGAATGAAGTACAGGCTGGTTATTGATTCAACTGCTAATCTGAGATTCAGCCAGGTTTTCCAAAATCCATGAATCTTTCAGGGAGTCTTAGATGAGTTTTCACACTAAGTCAGGCTGGATTCTTATCTTCACTTGGAAGCGAATGCAGACTCAGAAATCTGACTTCAAGATTTGAGATTTGGCTAACTCCAAACTTCAAAGTAAAATCCCAGGGTTTACAACAGCATACACAGCTGAAAAAGTTTGTACAGCCCCCCTACTAGACCAGTCCCAGGAGATGCTCTTTGAGAGCAGCATATAACTTTGATCCTACATGAATTTGCTTGTTAATGAAAATAACTGTGCCGAGAAGTCAAGAGAACCGAATATGTCTTTGTTTTTCATTCAGCTATCATCTGTAAATCCCCACAAGCCATCCCTAACGGCAAAGTCGTGGGCTCGGATTTCAGCTGGGGCTCCAGCGTGAGCTATGCCTGCCTGGAAGGGTACCAGCTCTCCCTGCCCGCTGTGCTTACCTGCGAGGGGAATGGGACGTGGAGTGGAGAAATTCCCCAGTGCTTCCGTGAGTACAGCATCCGTGTCTTTATGTGTGAGCTGGGAGGAGGGCTGGGCTTAAAACCCGGGTGTTTGATGCCCTTTCTCCAACATCCATACAACTGACGTTAGTGTCAACTTTGTCCAGCCTGGCAATGTCACAGAGGGGCCATGCTCAGCATGCATGAAGTTAAATATCTGGACACAGGTACTCTGCCCTTTTTAATGGAGGTGTGAGGTCAGGTTTGCAATGGGTTTGAACACCTCGCATGTTCCTGTCCATGAGGCGTCTTTAAAACTCCGGCTGCTTGTCTGCCTGTGTCTCCTTAGAGACTGAGTCTTCTGAAGCCAGGGCTCCTGAAACGTTGCCAACCCTTGGCAAAGGGCACTGCGGTGTTGCAGCAGAAGTTAGCAATGTTTTGTGAAGGCAGAGCTTTGGCTGGTTGGAAACCTGTGTGCTTGATAAAATAGCTAATGCAAAAAATTAGTTAAGTGTCTCATAATGATAAAGGCAGATTTGAGTTTCTTTTCTTGGCTGAATGGCTGGCAGCTGCACAATAGCCATTTTCATATTAAATCATACAAAGCCCTCACTGTGTTCCTTGCACCTTTCCCTGGATCTTGTATAATTAGTGGGCTTTCTGTGTGACATGGAACCGTACAGCAATTTGACATCGTGCAATTAGAGATGCATTTTAAAGCTAAGCATGCTGCTAGGAAAAAGGAAAAAGAAAAGATGGGGAGAAGGTGGAAGTTAATTAACAGCAGTTGGAAAAAAAAAAAAAAGAAAAAAGAAAAAAAGGAGAAAAGAAAATTACAAGGAAAGTAGCCAGCAACGCCTCCTGCCCCTAGTCATTCCCTAGTCAATCACCGAGTTTGATGGCAGTGAGTAGTAAGGTCTGGGCCATCAATAGACCCATCTTTAGCTTATTAACATTGCTTGCTCCTGAGGAGGCTCACTGCAATCTTCTGGTCTCTGCCTGCTGCAGCTGTGTTCTGCGGTGATCCTGGGATACCCGCTCAAGGCAGGCGGGAGGACAGAGGCTTCACATACCGCTCATCCGTCTCCTTCTCCTGCTTGCCCCCCCTGGTGCTGGTGGGATCAGCGCGGAGGTTCTGCCAGTCTGACGGGACGTGGAGCGGGACCCAGCCCAGCTGCATAGGTAAGGGGAGGCTCCTCTGTCTTGCAGCTACGAGCAGAGTTGTTGTTTTGCATTTTTCTTTGTAGAAAAGTGTGGGGTTTTAATTTTCTTTCCCTTTCTGGGTTTGCAGAAATTCTCATTTTGTTTCCCTGAAAATGAGAGCTTTTTCCTTTTATATAGAGATGATGCTTTGGTTTTGTTCCGACCATACTAGCTGGTGGTAAATAACCCTCCTCGTCTTGAAGTTTGCTGCTTAGACTCAGTGCCTGTCCCCATCCTTCCTGCCCCTGCTGCTGGTGGTGGCGGGCAGGAGGGAGGAGGGAAGGAGTTCCTCTGCACAGCTTCCAGATTAATGTTGGCAACCTGGGCCGTGGGGTGCGAGGGCTGTGGGAGAGCCTGCAGAGGGAAGCAGCACACAAAGACCCCAAAATCTGGTGCTGCCCACGTTACCTGTGGAGCTGGGGACGTTGGTGGCGCATCAGCACATCGTTGCACCTGCACTCATCCCCCTGCACTGTACTAATGCTGCCATTCCCTGCCAACAACCAGGCTGTTGGCTTTGCAGTCCTGCGCTCTGTGGTCTCCGTGCTGCTTCCAGGCTTCCTTAGGGGCCTCCAGCCCAACACATGGCTCTGTGGAGATGCACGGTATCATTATCGATAACGCGGCTGAAATGCAACGCAGCCGCAAGGAGCAGCCGTAGGTCACCATTGAGTGTGGCTGTTCTGTTCACAGAAACTGCAGCAAAACCCAGTTCTGCCCAAATGGTGCACGTGAGAGCTCTTATGTTCTCTGTTGCCTCTGAATTATATCCAAAATAGCAGAATAGCAACTCCTGTAATGTGAAGGTGATGTATACAGAGAACAAAATCCTACAGATTGCTTTGCTTAGCTGTAATGTTGGGATTCAGGTTGAAATCCCCACACATTCTTCATGTGACTATTTTCTGGGGCTTCCAGAACCCTTGGAGACCTAAGGGATGTGTATAATCATAATTAGTCACAGCATTCTCCACCAATTTAAAACTCTGGCTCCAGTCTTGAGTTCCGGGGCTCCCGTGGTGCTGAGCTGCACAGGCTCTGTGCTGTGTGCTGTAGCTGTCTGCCAGGACACCATTATCACCACTTTGTCTGCCCCCAGCTGGGGCAGAAACAGAGCTCAGCCTGTTCTCCACTGTTCTCAATCATTCTGGCTTGTTAACTACATGTTAAATGTGTCGCAGCTTACATTTATGTAAAAATATTTGTGACCCGAATGTCAAAGTCTTCTGGTTTCCTGCTGATGTCACCAGGAGCCTCTCGCATACAGGCAGGTGGGAGCACATGCCTACTGTTGTAAATTTTGGTTTTAGATGCTAGTGTTGGGTTTCTCTCTAATGCTTCATCACTTTCTTGCAATCCCTTATCAGGGATCCTGCCGTACATACATGGCACCCAGCCCTCCCGAGCCACGTGTGAAACTGCAGTGTTCGATCACTGTGCTGCTGGTGAAATGTACCTTGAATTTGTCTCTCTAAAACAAACCATGGGAAGGGAAAGACGTGTCTACAAAACCCTGACATAAAATGTCAGCTTCCAACACAGGCAACCAAGCCTAAAGTGCTCTATTTGGTTAGATCTCATCCAGTTTTGAGACATGTTAGCTGGCCAGCACCACCAGATCCCCCGGATGCAACCAGGAGACCGAGGCTCTGCCCTCCATCACCTTCTACCTCATCCAGCCGGTGGAGCTCTTTATTTATTTTAAACATTGTGACTTATCTGGGAGCTTCTATGAAAAGTGCATCGGTGATGAATGACAAACGCTGAGCAAATTTGAATTATGGAAAATGAATTAGCTTGTGTGCTGCAGCCCCACATCGGCCACGTTTTGTACCCCTTGTTTAGTGACTCGCCACAGCTCCAGGGACCCAGGGAGAACACCAGGGTGTGCATAATGCTTCGGTGTGAAGAGGCCAATTAGTTAGATTGTAAGGAATAAAGGCATAAAAATAAATGACCAGGCTGTTAGGTACCAAAGTTGTGCTCCATTTCCCTACAGCTGCAGCAAGAAGCAACAGGCCACTTCTGCTCCCACTGTGTTGGGTTGTGGAGACTTTTCTTAGAGAGTTTATTTCTTGCTTTGCCCAATCCTGTCAACTGGAGGTTTTTGACTAAGTATAGAGGGGGGTTGGGCTGGGCAGGGAAGTGGGTGGAGTATTATGGTCCTTCTCATAGCAATATCAAGTGTGTTGAATTAAAAAGGCTGGGAATCCAGACCAGAATCTCATCTGAATGAGGTTCCACGATGCTCCAGATCTCTGCTGACATAGCTATCCCCTCACCAGGGTACTGGAGCATCCCTGCAGGTGGGCATTGCAGCGTAGCTCAGTCTTGTGATCCCAAGGAGCAAGGAACGTGCTGCTGCCTAATTGCCTTCTGCACCAAAACTCCAGTTTTCTTTGCTCAGTTTGGGATGCTGATAATAACGTAATACATCTCCGCCTCAATTCCATTGATGTGCTCCTACTGTCGACACACTGGAAAAAAAAAGAAGAGATAAATGCTGAAAGAGTAGCAGCAAGTATTCCTACTGAATTGTGTGTATTCATCTTCTGATAGATTGAGACCAAACGAGGCATAAAGAGAGATTATGTATCTGAAATGCATTAAAATTTCCAGCCCCCATCTATCACCACAAACTAGCAAGGTGCTGAGGTGAGCGTGCGAGGGCTGGCTGAGCCCTACCCAGAGGGACAAACGCACCGACCCAGGGTGCAGGGGAGGACAGGGTCATCGCTCCCCCGGAGCTGGGGGTGGCCAGCAGGAAAGGAGGGCACAGCGCCAGGAGGGCGTCATGGAGTATAGAACAGGGAAAGGGAAGGGAAACGTTACTGAGACAAGATTTATGTTCTTACATTTTCTCCTGGGTGATAGAGTGCCTCTGGTTAGGTTGCGTTGCAACCATCAGGGATTTAAGGAACAAAAATATCCATGTATTTTTCCCTGTTGCCGTGTATTCCTTCTGTAGCGAAGTATTTTGCTCGTGTTGCAAAGGCATGGGATGGTTGTGCTATGTGGAGAGCAGGGGAAGGCAGAGCTCCAGCATGGCTTTCACAAGAGCTCCTTTAGAGCAATCCCTGTTCTTTTCTTTTCAGACCCGAGCCTCACGACGTGCGCAGACCCCGGTGTGCCTCTCTTTGGGATGCAGAACAACTCCCAGGGCTACCAGGTACGGTCAGAGCAGCGGAGTCCCCTCGGCAGTACTGGCTGCGGTCAGTCTGAGTCCAAGTCCTCACGTGGATTAATGAGTCGTCTGCAGGCAGGACATCACGGTGTGCTCCGTTACACCTCGCTGCATTTGAAGGGGATTAACTAGCAATGCATTATTTATAATATTAATTACAACACTAATTAATAGTTATTAGCGTAATTAGTATTCACATCGGAGGTGAAATTTCCATTCATTTTCAGACTAAATCCTGTAGGTGGTTTTTGTAATCCATGCACTGTGAAATCAGCGGAAAGGAGAGAAAACAGCAGAGCAATTCCCTGGGGTGTTCCACCTCCAGCCTCCACTGCTGGCCCTGCGGCGCCCATTGCCGGCTGCAGAGGAGCCAGGGCTGGGGCCGGGATATTTAATTCCATGCAGCGACCCCTGCCAGAATGGATCTGCCAGTTCTGCTGCTAATTAGTTATCTTAATCCTGGGTTTTAATGAATTAATTCTAGTATTTAATTAATCCTGAGACACCGAGTCTGATTTTTGTGAGGGTTGCCAGTCTGCGAGCTGCACGCTGTAGCAGCGCTGCCTCGTTGGGGGTGAGGTGGTGATGGAGCAGGGAGAGTTTGGGGAAATTGCGCCTTCGGATGCGGTGCCCTGGGGACCTCAGCAGCCCACTGAGAATCCAGGAGCAAGTGTGTGATAAAATAAAACCACAGGCAGCAAGAAAGCAGCCAGCATGGTACAGCCTTCCTGGGTGGGACAGAGGAGATGTTCAAAGCCCTAGGTGGTGACTGTATGCCCTCATTCTGGTTTGAAAGCAAATCCAGCTGCAGTACTGGGGCTCACAGCCAAACTGCGTCACACTGCCACCTGTCTGAAGCAGGGGGTGCTCTTCACTATCTTGAAACCCAGTACAAAAAGTCAATAATCTGCAAAAAGTAGGCATAGCTCAGGAACGTTGAGGAGTCACTTTTCAGTTTTTCTGATCCTTTTTGCTGTTCACAATCCAATCTGGCACTTACACTGTGGCTGTGGAATGTTTCTCGATGCTAGTTGTTTTGAATGTCCCTTTTGGCAGAAGTTGTAGCCATTTCTAAATACAATGCTAGCTCTGGGTGTTTTTAAAAGATGTAGCACTTTCCTTATCACTGAGCGAAGTAACTCTGCACAGCTAAAGGCTGCAGGTTTCCAGGGGCTCTGAGGGACGTCTTGGCACTAGACTCTGGCAGGGGGGTGAGTGCAGAAAGCAGGCAAATCACCTTTTCAGTGTACAGAAGATGAAAAAATATAGGAGTGCTGTTGTATTATAAGTACATTGCAGCGGCAAGTTTGGTGTTGTGTCTCCTGTTGAAATAGGTGGGAAGCGTAATTTTCTTCAAGTGCCAGAAGGGGTACCTGCTGCAGGGCTCAACCACCCGGACCTGCCTCCCCAACCTGACGTGGAGCGGCGTGCAGCCGGACTGCGTCCGTAAGTGTTGGGACGTTTTTCACAGGGAAAAAAACTTTGACCGTACAGTTATATTTTTGTTGTGCTGTATTTCACCATGCAAGTTGCTGGCACTGAAGAGCTGGTATCTTTTGGGGAAGGCTCTGAAAAATCACGTCCTTGAAGAAAAGGGGAGCTCACATGATCACTTCTCTGCTGACATGATTATACCAGCAGCCGCTTCTGGTTTCAGATATTTTTTTTTAACTTGTTCCTTCCTCAGAGGTGTAGTTTGAGGTGAGGCTTTGTGTTGTGCTTCTGAAACCACATTTGAGGGCCGAGATGTGAGCTCGCACTCCAGGGACATGGTTAACATTTAGCCAGAAGGGTTCTCCAGCAAAGCAGTGTTTCTCTTCGTCTTTAATAATGTGTTGCTCTTTGTTTTAAGCTGTCCATCATCTTTTCCCTGCTACACCAGAAGGAGTTTGAGTTAATGTATTTAAGCTGTAATATCCATCATGGCCTCTGTATCATAAGTACTACAAATCTTCTCCCTCTCTCTTGTGAGCTGGTTTATTGGCGAGATATTTTTCAGTTAACAAACCCTGCAGGGACACATGCTGAGAGCAGCCCAGGCGGGTAACCCAGCTGGGTGCCAGCCTTTAAAAACTCCTACAGGTAGCATCAGGGGAGAGGGGGTAGTTGTGTTGGAAGCTGCCTTTCCCCACTGCTCGCCTTGGTGAAGGGAACGTGACCCCAGATTCACAGGCTTCCCTCTGCTGAATTGGAAGATGGCAGGGATGCGGCAGCAGCTGTGACTCTAAGTGGGATTTTGCTCCTGGTGCTAGATGTGTTGAAATAGAAGTTATTTTTGACTTACTCGTGTCAGCAAGGGCTGCTGAGCTGTTGCTGTTAGGTTCTGTGAACAACATTCTCCATCCTCAGTACGGGAGTGTGGAGTAGATGCAGTCACTGCTCGTGTGGTGCTGAGCTGCCGGCTCTGAACAGGGCTGCAGGCTCGCAGCCGGGGGTCTCGGATGCGGCTTGATGGCTGTGCGAGTTCAGGTTGGTCTCTCAGCCTTTCCGAATTTTATTTTCCATCTTCTTTAAAACGAGGATGAAGATAATACCTCATGAAGGCTGCTGAGGATTTGTTTTCATTCATGAGTGGTTTGAGAACGACAGAACGGGGAAATTTACAGTGTGGGTGAGAGCGAGCTTCCTGGCGCTGTGATGGATTAGCTTTGTGCCGTAACTTCTCAAGGAAAGTGGTGACACATTTACTACAAGGCCTGATAGAGCGGCACACGCACACGCTCTCTCTGGTGGCAGGCAGTTGGACAAGCTCAGCTTAGGTTTCTGTAGGCCATCTCCTGCAAGTTATTGAGCAATTATAGGAATTTATGGCTATTGCACGCTTCTGAGGACTTGCTGTGTGATCCTGTGAACAGGTAGATGCAAATTATTAGTAGGACACTGGTCATGTGAAGAAAGGTTATGTAAAAACAGATCTGGAATGCACCCACTGGAGTCGTTGGCCTGACTTACTGGGCCCTGATGTCCAGTGAAGGCACATTTTGGCCTGCAGATATTCCTGGGACACATTGCTGGGGTGTAAGTTAAAAGAAAGAAGGAAGGAGGCTGCTCAGTTTCTGTTCCCGGCCTTTCTGAGTGCAACTACAAGGGAAAGCATTAAAAGTGCTTTCATCCCTGCTTGGAGGCAGCAGTGGCCATCTAACCCCAAGAAGCTCAAACTCCTGCTCAATTCTAGAAGGGTGAACTGAGCTTTCTTCTCTTCCATCTGTCAGGCACAAGGTCTTTAGCATCATTTGGTTTTGACATTTTTCCTTAAAAGATGAGGGATAATGGTGCCTGATTTTTTTCTTTAGTTCATGGAAGCTGGAACTGAGTGAAGGATCCCCTGAGAGCTTCAGCCAGGAAGAGCAATCTGGCCAGTGAAGCACGGGAAATGGTCTCATTAATTCATCTGGCTGGGAAAAATCCAGGCATGGCATTGTCTCCCTCAGTGATCAGAGAAAGCTTTTTCTGAAAAATGCTCTTCAAAGACAGTTGTATCCCTGCTGATCTCACTGGTGACATTCTTCTGCCTTTCTGGGTGGGGAATCTCACCTCTGGTTTTGTGCTTTTCAGCTCACCACTGTAAGCAGCCAGAAACCCCCTCCCACGCCAACGTTGGGGCTCTGGATTTGCCATCCCTGGGCTACACCCTGATCTATTCCTGTCAGAACGGGTACTATCTCACTGGAGGATCTGAGCATCGAACCTGCAAAGCAGATGGCAGCTGGACAGGAAAACCACCCATTTGCCTTGGTAAAAGCTCTGAGCGGCATGATGCCAGCTTGGCTTCTCCTTATGTCTCTGCAGAGGGGAGTGTTGCAGCCCAAGAGAAAAGAGCTCTGCTCTTGGAGCTACACTGGCTCTTTAGAGAGAATCATGGGTTTGCATGGCTGAACTGGTTGCAGGTACCACAGCTGTCACAGGGTCTTGCCCAGCTCCCAGGAGAGAAGCATGGCAAAGCTGGGGGGGATTTCTGCCAGGTGGTTTGGACCTAGAAACACCTGCACGAGATGAACCTTGGTCTGTACCTTACCAACCTTTTATTTGCCTCAAAGCTAAGTCTTAGGTCAGGAACATGTCGTCTTGAAATACAGCTGCGTGGCTCTTGTGGAGCATGGTAGCTATCAGGACACTTTGGTTTGGAGTGGATGGCAGGGCAATAAATGATGGCAAGGACAGTAAATGAAAGCCTTGGGCTGATTCAGTCTGAAGCAGGTGGGTGGGAACCCATGCAAAGCCCCTGTAGGATGGTTAAACCTATTATGTGAGAAAGCGACATCAGGTGAGGGCTGTCCTTTATGAGTACTGCCACGACAGAAAAAAACAGTGTCTCAACAGTGTTGGATGCACCAATATTCATTGTTTTGGGGCTTGTCCCTCTCTTCCAGCTGATATCCGCCCCAGCGGAAGGCCAGTTGGCACCGCGCGGGACCCGCCACTCGCCAAGGTGTCAGGTACGTGACAGGGCTGGCTCTCTGTGGGAAGCAGAGCACTGCCCTGTGGCAAAGAGCAAGGTCCATCTCTTCCTGCTCTGTCCCCAAAGCAGCAAAAAAAACATCTAAACATCTTTCACCATCTGAAGGCTGGTGAAAGCAGCCCGCACACCCCATCCTGTTCCTTCATGCTTGGCTGGAGAACGGACAGGAGCCTTGAGGGAGTCGAGCACCAACATCCACTGCACTCCCTGGGGAGTCAAGCCCTCTAGGATGTTTTACATCAGAGCTTTTTTAAAACTTTGGTGGATGTTGGGATTTGTGTGTGCATGTGTTAGCTTTTCCTAAGAATCCATTTTTGGGTTTTGTTTGTTTTTAAAACTTCCTTGGCTTTTTTTTGTCAAAACACCAAAATTGAAGTCATCAGCTTGTTTGTTCTCCTCTTTTTGGCTTTGTACTCAGTGATGATAATACAGAGAGTGGGTGGGATTTGAGATATTTAAATACATATTTTTGAATTCAAGGAAAGAAAGAAATTTGCTCTATTTTGATTTCTGAAAAAATGGAAATAAGCAGCAATGCAATGCTCTTGTGTTTGTGTTGCTGTTTGCTGTGGTTTCTAGTGCCTGCTGATGTGTTTGCAAGAAATTCCCTTTGGAAAGGCTCCTATGAATACATGGGGAAGAAGCAGCCTGCGATGCTGTCTGTCACCAGCTTCGACCCTGTCACCAGTAAAGTTAATGCCACTTTAATAGACCACAGCGGTGTGGAGCTCCAGGTGTCTGGTAAGGGAGCCGACATGGCCATTTGTAGGGATTTGTACTTGTGGTGGTGTCTCAGCGAAAGAGGCAGCGTGCTCTGTTACCTGAACAGTGTGCGTTTTGTGATAGAGCTGGACAGAACCACTCAGGTTTGAAGTCTCCACTCTTTGCATGGACCAAGGTGAACAAATCCTGTACCTGGGTTTGCTTGGACTCGAACTGAAAGGCAGCACAACCCAGTCCATTTCCCATTGCCATAGGGCTGGAGTGGTGGACTTGTAGTGTAATACAATTAAATGGCACAAGTGTCCTTGTCCCTGCCCTCGAAGGAGCACTGTTACTGACCTGGTAATAAAGCTAAACATTAACAGCTGAGTCTCTTCCTATGTGCAGAATGTCTTTAATATCCTGGGGGCAGGTGTGGGATTGTGGTTTTGTGGTATGTTTCCTGGTGTATCCCACTGATAGCTTTATATGAGTTGCTCAGCCCACTCTGAGATGATTTCTCTACTCTGACAGGTAGGAGGTGAATTACTTCCAATTTGAATTGTTGTTACGATCTCATGATTCAAAGTCACTTGTGTTCCAGGCATTTACAAGAAAGAAGACGTGCACCTGCTTCTCCAGGTTTATCAGATAATGGGGCCAGTGGAGATCTTTTTAAACAAGTTCAAAAATGATAAATGGGCTCTAGATGGACATGTAAGTGCACGGACACATCGTAAACAAAGTCCACACGATTCATCCCACTGCTGTCATAACCCCAGCTTTCCTCTCACTGCAGCTGGTGAAATAACTCCCTTAGCTGGTAGCAATATGAGGCTGTTATCCTCCAGTGTCCTGGTTGCTTGAAGGGCACATAGGGCATTCTTCCAGCACATGAGATAATGTTACATGAGCAGCCAGCTCTTCCACACTCCCTTGCAGCTGTATATTTTCTTACTGCCCTCTGGTTATCTGTAAGTCTTCCAGATAACGCTAGAGGAGAAACCAACATGATTAATTCCATGTTAACATTTTATATCTCTTTAACATCAAGTTAGAAGAGCTAATCTTCCCTTACGGAGTCAACTTCTCACCCCAATTTCTGTGTTGGGTAGCTTCCCGTGCCCATAAGAGATCCACTGGAGCTTAGAAGAAATGTGCATCTGATTGACCCATGGCCAGTCGTAGCTCAGGGCCATTGCTATCCCCGTTGAATCAGCAGCATGTTCTGTAGCTTATTGCAAACAAGATTTTCACCACTGTCCTCCCCTTGAGATGTGAGAATCTTAACAAGTCGTTGGGCAGTTAAACTTCTTTTAAAATGCTACTCTTTTCTTGGGAATTGAATTAAATTAATGCTGTGTGTGAAGTTGAAAGAGACTGACAAGATGAGCGCTAAAAACCCAGGGAAGTGTTGAAGAAATCTGTTAATCTCTGGTCTCATGTCATTGCAGGTCTCATCAGAGTCGTCAAGTGGCACGTTTGTGTACCAGGGCTTTGTGCGTGGCAAAGGGTTCGGGCAGTTTGGTCTTCAGAGACTGGGTAACCTTCCTCTAACACTTCCTCCTTTAATTGCCAAAGGCTAGATATTGGTGGCAGTGGAGATTTTCAAGCAGGGAACAATCCTACTGCCTCTGGCAGTAGCTTTCAACCCGGCTGGGCCAGATCCCTCCAGTTGTTTTTGACCTGTCAGGTTTCATGTAACCCTTCCCAGTGAAGGCACAGCCTGTCTCCCCTGTACTTTCCCCACCATATATCATGTACAAGAGAGCTGACAAAACCCAAACCAGCTGCTGGGGTGAAGTCGGGTGTCCTCAGGTCTCTGTCGCCAAGGGGGATGGAGGTGGTTGCATCTGAAGCAGCAGCTGTTTTTTCAGTTTTGAGGCAGAGCCATCCATGCTGCACAGGAGGGAGTGGACCGCAGTTCCCTGAAAGCATTTCCACACTGCAAGCTGCTCCGTTCTCACCTCTGGTTCTCCCTGCACAGTGGATGCAGCAGCTCTGCCCTAGCTTGTGTTCAAACAATGAATATGTTAAACATTGGATATTCTGGCAAGGGGGACTAAAGCCCCTTCCTCAACTTGGATAACGCAAGATTTGGGGGAGACAAACAATAAAAATATCTTTAACATGTGAACTAAAATGAGGGATTTAAATATGTTTCCGTTCAAATACAGAAAAACCTTGGAGGCACAAAAGAGCACCTGGGCGCTTTTTTTTTTCCCCCCATCTTGCCAGATGTCTGACCTAAGAGCCCAGGTCCCATTGCTGCCACAAAAAGCATCTCCATTGCACTTTCAGAAGTCACAGAGGCACTTGAGAATTTAGACTACCTAAGGTCTAAGCCTCTAAATCTCTCTTAAAATGTGGCTTAAGCTCTTAGGCCTCTTAGCATTTTTGGAATCTAACCCTGGAGTCTTATCACCTTTATGGAGAATTAGATGCTCATTATTGTGGCCTTTGGAAGTCTCTCTTAAAGACCAGCTTTTCGTATCCAAGCATGAGCCTTTCAGTAAGGTTAATCTGTTTACATCTATCTTTAATTGCACTCCTCAATAAATGATAATGCCTGAACTAGGCTAGATCTCCAAATCTTTCTTCACGAAAGTCAGAAGCTTTTGATTACCTTTTACAGCAACACTTGTAACTCTTGTTCTGTCCTTGAAGATGTAGCCTGTAAGTCAAGCAAACCCCATTTCCTGCAGTGGTGTTTTGAAATTTGGTTACTTTTGCTGTGTTTCAGACATCAGCATGATGGAAAATGATCCAGAATCAATAGGACACCATTTTGCATCAAACAGCAGTTCTGTGGCAGCTGCCATTCTTGTGCCTTTCATAGCCCTGATTATTGCAGGGTTCGTGCTTTATCTGTACAAACACAGGTAGGTTTCAGGAAAGATGCCAGTAAGTGAAACAAAATAAGGGGGCTGACAGAAATATTTGTGAGCTTGACTTAAAAGCACTCCCCCTAGACCTGGTTTCTCATTTAATGTAGAAAGTAAAAAAGTAATGGAGCAAGCATGCATGGAAGGACAAGGGTGTTAGGAGAGGAGAGTGCTGAGCACTATTATGACCATCAATAAGATTTGTGGCAACATTAAGTAGGATAAGGCAAAGTAAATTTCATACTTCGGCTTTGCATATGTTGTAAATCACGTATTTCTCCTGATCAGTGCGTTGCTGTAGAAATGTTGTTGCACTTCAAAGCATTGTGTGGACTGGCTGCTCTGCAGACGGAGCATGCTTAGGACTTTAGCAAAGCCCAGAGAGCTTCTTTTACCACAAGTCTATAATAAGATTTGTTACAGATCCCTGCTGCCTTTCTCCCAGGTGTTTACCCTGTTCAAAAGCAGCTCTTTCCTTTCCACTGACTTTGCCAGTGCTGTTGTGCTGCCTACAGCAGGAGTAGCCGTGACCTCTCTGGATTTTCTCTCTGGCTTTCTGTAGGAGAAGACCAAAAGTCCCATTCAATGGCTATGCAGGCCATGAAAACACCAACGTCCGAGCAACATTTGAAAACCCTATGTATGACCGAAACCTGCAGCCCACGGACATCATGGCCAACGAGACGGAGTTCACAGTCAGCACTGTGTGCACAGCTGTATAGCACTCGTCCCCATGCGGTGAGTGGGCAGAAAGAGAGCACGAGAGGGGGACAGTGCCAGCATGTTTCTGTCCCACCCCAACCCAGCTGGGCTGAACCAGTCACAAACAAAATACTGGCGTGCTGTTGAGTGGTCCCGTGTGGTTTCAGACAGGGCATTTTGTACAGTGGCACAAAAGGTACAGAGGAGGGCAAACCAAGGGGGTTAAAAGTTTTACTGCACAGGGGCAGAGGAATAACTTGCTGTTGTAAACAAAATTCTATGATTCTAAAAGCATCCAGCAGCCCTTGAGGGCACTTCTAGGCTGGCAAGTTCTTAGTTTGAGACAGCAAAGCTTTAGAGGCTTTCATTTCTGCTTGTAAGAACCAACTGTTTCCTTCTCTCTTGCCCTTCCTTTCCCATTGTCAAGACTCCTCCGGGTTGGTATCTAGCGGATGATTGTGTTTCACCTCACTAGCCTCCATCCATTCCCTCCCATCTCCCTCCTCCCAACCGTGTTGAGGCTGTGGAGAAGCTGCTACACCTTGTTGGACTTTGTGTTAACTCCCGAGAGACTGCTGGGTTGTCCTCTGTCGTCCTCATCCTCCCTCTGCATCCTGCCGTGGACAACGGAGCCAAGCAAAGGTCTGCTCCAGCACAGCTCCTCTTCTCCTGCACTCCCGGTGGGTTTCAGCCCAATGTCAAGGCCTGGGGAAGTGGAGGACCTGGGAATTGAGGTGGTGGGATCGATACGCTGCAGGGAGCAGCGGGGTATGTGGGGTCCCCTCCACTTTTGGGGGGAGCTTGGACAGGAAGGACAAATGCAGGTTGCACTGCACGAGGTGCAGCTTGGGGTTCATGGGAAATACCAGGATGGGGGAAGGTGAATACTTGATTTGTCTTTATCTGGTTGTGTGGGTTATTTGTCGGTTTGTCTAAGCAGACGTTTTCAAATGGGATCTTCTCAAGCTTTTTTCCTCTGTATTTAATTTTCCTTTGTATGTTCTTGTTGGGTTTCTACTGCCCCCGTGTTCATCATTGACACTGTCTCTTTGAACCTGAGGCTGCTTTCAAGGCTGATAAGGAAACTTCCCTCCACCTCTGGCCTTCTCCTGGTGACTGCCGATTTTAGCCATTCCCAAACACCCTAATAAGAAAACTGCTGACAGACACGAAGGGACAAAAACCTCTTTAAAAATAACTATAACAAATAATGGAGCCCCCACACACACCAGTAGCATTCAGAAGCCTTTGCCCTTTCCATATTGATCCTCCAAATGGCAATGCAATAAGAGTTTTAATTTCTATCCAAAGCTCTTCCCTTTATTTCCCAGGAGCAGAAAGGTTGGCTTGGCTTTCATGAGAACAGATAAGGCGGCTTGACATTTTTCCTCCCTTATAAACGAACGATGTTTTTGTGATGACACTTTCCTCCTCTAATAAAGAGGAGAGCTGCTCTTGTTGATTTAGGGGTTTAGTCTGTTTGGTTTGAGTCACTGTTTCTTACACCAGACAAGAGTCAAAGAAGGCAACAGTACCATTTTACCAAACTGTGTCAAGCACCTCTCTGAAATACAGTTGACTTAGAGCAGTAAGTCAATGAAGCATCTTTTTCTTACAGAAAACTTGATGGGAGAATAATTAAAACAAAAGGGGTGGTGTTTACATCCATGCTTGCATTTAAACACTGGCTCTCCCCTACCTAACGTCAGCTGAGGTTTTGTCTAATGAAAACCACAGGGTAGTTTTTTCTGTTTTGTTTATTCGTTTGCTGTGTGTGTGCGTGTGTATATGTATAAATATATATTATTTTTTTTACTTCTGTCTCTTATTCAGCACTCTTAGAGTAAGCAGCGTTCTACAGCCTATTTGCTCACCAGCCAGCCTGCCAAAAAATGCCGTCTTTGCTCCCCAAAGCACTGCAGAGGCACTCTGATTTATTCCTCAGAGGTGGGTGGAAGCACACGTGCGAGCCAGAGCCCTGATCCAACGAGGATGAAAGTCAGGTGCTGCCACACAGAGGTGGGTGCACAGGTAGCTCATGGCCAGTGTTGGACCTTGACAGAGCGAGTCCTGCAGCAAGCCACACTCCCAGCTCGTGCCAAATATGCAGGTGGAGGCAGTTGCAGCCCTCCATGGCTGTGGGGATATGTTCCTCCGGGTAGTCAGGATGTGCTGGCAGGGCGCGTGCCCCTCCCAGAGCACCTCCAGCAGGACACAGACCTCAGGGCAAGCTGAAGGGGAGGTGAGAGGAGGGGACCCCAGGTAGGCTGCAGTGGCACTTGGGGCCTGGAGCCAGGAACACATCTGCCGCAGTTCGTCTGCTTCAGTCGAGCTGCTGTGGTGAAGTCAGGGAGCTGCCTCTCACGCACACGGATGTAACTGAGATCAGGATATTCTCCAGGTTCCTGCTTCTGTGTGCAGAGAGACAGCTGGTTCCTGACTTCACACCTGCGCTTCTGGCCCGTAGTTGACTTCAAAGGCCCCTTCTAGCCACATTTTTAATATTACACCTGCCCTTGGCCAAACCTACAGCCTTTTCTTCCCTGCCTTTGCCTAGTCCCCGTGCCACAGCAAACAGACCAGGCTCTCTTGCATGGCAAATGATAGAATCATAGATCCTGAAATCAAACAAATCGTGAAGGCAGCACCCTGTGGTAGTCCACTGTGCTCTGGTGCCATTGATTGCAACATCCCAGCTCCTCTCTCAGTACCCACAACTCCAGCACCTTGCAGCATCCCCCAGCAGCAGCAGCAGAGCTTGGATCTCACCAGGCTCCTGCCGCTGAGCTGCAGAAGAACCTCTCCTGGCTGCCAGCAGTGCCCAGCCCCTGGCATGCACTGAGCAGCTCAGGCAGAGGGGAGCGATGTACGCACACAACAGGTCCCACATTTGCTTTTCAGACCTTTCCAAATCCTACTCAGTCAAAGTAATAACAAGGAGAAGCTTGTGTCAAGGTGTGTAAAATGAGCCCAAGGTATTTTAACAGCAAGGTAGGGAGAATGGGAGCTGTACTTAAACGAGACTTGCTGCTTTCAGCCTATTATGTACCATTTTCTACTGTTGCCCAAGCAACAAAGGCAGTGGAGGGGGTCTTGTCCCATTTTTTTGCAAGCTGGCTGGGACCTGATACGTGACATTCTTCATTCTTGCGCCCAGAGGACTTGCATTATGTTTAAAAAAGAAAAGAAAAAAAAAAAGAAAAAAATAAAGAAAAAATAAAGAAAAAAATCCTTCTTTTGTACAGAGATATATTTTTATGAAGCAAAAGTTTGTACAGTAAAGACACAATGTAAATGTTTTTTCATTATTGTAGTAAACAGTAGTGGAAGATCAGCTTTTTTTTGTAAATGTAATAAAATGTATAAATATGGTTTACATAAAAGTGTAAATATGTAATCTATACATACACTTGGCTTGTCTGCAATATATACAATTTAATTTATCTGTCTCTGTATATGAGGCTTTTCATTGTGTCCAGGCATACTTTACTGAATTTGAAAGCTATTTTAAATTTTTGAATTAAAATAAAATATAAATTTTTGCATTGCTTTTCTTACATTCCTCTGGTGCCTTTTTCATGAACTGCCGAAGTTTTCTTCTAGGATCCTCTGGATGCTGACCTGCACACACACACATGCCCATGCATGAGGACAGCAGGGACGTGCCTGCACCCCCGGGCTGGAGGCTGGGGGAGACTCCTGACATTCACGTCCTGGCCCCGTGCCACAGCAGCTCAGAAGCACGTCCTGGCTCTCAGCAACGCACAGCAGCAGTAAAAGGCAGAGGACTCAGGCCAGACCTCGCCCCTTTCCCTATCACCACTGCAGCACGCCTCTCCCTGCCCCAGGCAGACAGCCTCAATCTGGACACGGTCTGCGCTGTGGCAGCAGGCTTATCTGCAAGGAGCTGAACCAAACCGACATCTGTCTGCCAGGCCTTTTGGTGCCCTCCTCTCTTCTCACTTGCTCTGCGCTAATGAGATGTGATGTTTTTCCAGCTGTGGTCTCATCCCCCCTCCCTTGCCCCCCAGCAGGGAACCAATGCTCGGTCTGTCGGGAAGGCTCAGGGAGCTCACGGGTCCTCCGCCACAGCAGATCAGCAGAGCCCCTTTGAAAACAGGTACTTGAGATCCTCGAGGAAACAAACAAAGCCCTTGAAACTGTGATTTATATCTCGACTTTACTACTGAAGGCAGGAGCACAGCTCCCCAAAGTGAGCCTAACTGCTGTTAATGTCTCTTGATCCAGGCCTGGTGCTGAATTCACATTGCTCCAAGTTGGAAATTAATTTGGCAGAGAATTTTCTAGTTGGAAAGGGACACTGAATATGTTGTTACATGTCTGCTGTTGTGCTTTCTGAGTGCATCTGAAGTTGATGAATTTTTCAGTGATAAATAGGCACGTTTTCATTTCTGGTTTCCCCAGTAGAGTTTGTCAGCGTGTTTTTGCTCTGACCCATGTTCAGCCTTATCTCAGGGGTTCTTGCTCCAGTGGTTTGCTTTTCCTGCTGCAGCATTGGAGGGCAACCTTGGAGTGGAAACCCCCAGGACCCTGTCCCCTTCCAGTCCCTTGTCCGTTTCTTCTGGCTGAGACTCCAAATGAAGTATTTTGGAGCTTAGAAACTAAACGGGGCAGAACTTTAATCTCTTCGAGCTGTAGAGAAAGGTAGAGCCAGACAACAAATTAATCATTTAATTGCAGCAGCGAGCAGCCTGGAAGAAGGAGCTCCATGCCCCTGCCAAAATGGTGGAGTCCATCAGTCTCTGGGACCACGTTAAAGAGCTTCTCTTTGAGTTACAGCACTGCCAATGTGAGACATCCCTGCTTTTCCTCTCCATCCATGCAGGTGGTGGTCCCTCCCCAGCCGCTGCTGTAGGGCCAGGTCACAGCCTCAGCGTGGTGCAGGAAATAACAACTTGTTACTGCCCCATCCCAGAGCTCGGGGTTAATCCCTGGCTGTGTGCAGAATTGATTATTTTGCTTTTCCAGCAGGTTTTTATCAGGCCTATTCAGAGCTGCAGGCAGGAAGAAACAGGGCTGTGAGCAGAGCCCTGCTGGGTGGTGGGACAGCGGGGTCTGCGGAGCCCTCGCGCCCCCAGCTTCTGCAGGCTGCCTGTCAGCTCCAGTGGGTCTGCTCTAGGATGCCCCAATTTGCTTTAATTAGGCTGTGTTCTCTGCTGAACGCCTCCTCTCTCCCCCTCGCCAGTGACTGACTGCAATTAGCTTGTGTCTCAGCGCTGATTGACAAAATTTGTTTTATAAAAAGGGTGTTACACGCTCTTTGATGTCCTGCTGCCTGCTTCTGCTCTGCCCACGCTGGCTTCACTGATGCGAGTTTGCTGCTCTCTGTGGCTTTCCCGTTGCCTTTTATTTGTCTGATTTCTAAGCCAGATGCTTCATCTTTCTTGTTTCATTCTCTTCTCAGCTGGTTTACCTGAAACGAGGTCGGCAGGAAGGCAGCGGGAAGTTTCAGCGGCAGCACGCTGGGCTGTGCGTTGGCCAGTGCTGGAGCTGGGGACAGCCCAGCCGTGGCACGGTGAACCTCTAGACATATTTTACTTTGAGTTCTGGGGCAACAGCACTCTTCCTGTTTGATTTAGGAGTACACTGACAGAGGAAGGATTGTCAGCACCTCTGGGAGCTCTGAGGAGCTCCACTGGCAGGTCTCTTGTTGTCCTTCAGGTTCACAAGGGCACCGTTTTGGCTGGGGTCCTGCAGCCAGGCCGAGTCACGGGGCAAGGCCACCCGGCCCCCTCTGCAGGCCCAGCTGGGGGCTCCTGAGGGCTTGGTGCTCTTAAGGTAGAGGCAGTAGCGCTTCAGTTTCATGCCATTGCCTGGTTTTGGTGCTGGAGTCTTCTGCAAAGGGATTTAGTGTCCTTAAAGTATGTCCCCTTTGGCACCATCAGACACTGTCAGGGTATGAACAAGGGCTGTGGGCTGTCTTGGGTCCCAACAGCACCAGGCACGGCATGAAGCTGTAGTAGGAGCCGGTTCTGGGAGCAGGGTTTGCAAATCCAAACCCAACTCATGCAGAGGGAAACAGAAGCTGGAGAGGAGAAAACCTGCCTCGTTGGGTCAGCCAACACTGTCTCCAGGTCTGAGGACACTGCCACGATGCCCAACTGCACCGAATCAGCCAGGCACAGAGGAAGCAACAGAAAGGGAATAGGTGAGGAAAACCAAATCACAAAACGGGAGAGGCCTGTGGAGCTCACCTGTCTCTCAGAGCTCCCCAAACATCCACAGAGTCCCCTTAGAAATCAATAAATAACATTAAGCTGTGCTGGCACATCTGACCCCTTCCAGCAGGTTCTAATTTAGCCAGCAGAATGAGCATTTAAAGGGCAAATTAACAGCAATTTATATCAGCATTTTGTAAATGACTGATTAACTCATGGGGTGCCCCATACATACAGTCCACCCACGGCTGCAGTTCCCTTTGCTTTTCAACAGAACTTAGGCCTGCGAAAGAAAACACCCCACTAATTGTTTGAATTAGATGAAGCAGCCACCCTGCCTCGTCTAGTCCAGCTGGGGCTCTCTCAGGGCGCTCAGGATGTTTTTAGTTTTATTCCCTCATGCTGCTGGCTCCCAGATTGCATAGACCCTGCTTGGTGGGACTTTGCCAAGCCGGTGCTGACAACACGACCCTGTTGTGCTTAAAGCCATGCGGTGTCTGGGGTGCAGACGTGATGAAATTGCACGTGAGGATGAGGAGGGCAGGCGGCTGGGCAGGGCAGGTTCTTCCTCCTCTTACTGTGTCTGCACCAGGGGGACGTGGCGGGGAGGAAGGAGGCAGCAGCCGCGGCCGTGCAGCTGTCCAAGCGAATTACGGCCACACAGCGGCTGCGCTGGTTCCGCTCTACAGCACTCGACAGAGCACCTGGAAATTCATTTGTCACTGGAGGAGAAACGAAGAAACCAAGTGAGGTGAGTAATGAAATGCTGGAATAATTAACCACAGAGGGAAGGCAGTGAGGAGCGGGGCACAGCTCCGTGTGCCAGCTGCCAGGGCTGCGGCCGCTGTGGCCACCCTGGAGGTGTTCACTGGGAGCGGGGCTGTGCGTGCAGGGGGAGCTGGGGGTCGTGCTGGCCCTGGGGCTCTGCCTGTTGCCCTGTCCTGCAGTTTTGCGGATGGGAAGGATAAAATGTCATGGCCACCCACCTGGGAGAGAAAGGGAAATCCCTGATTTACCTGATAAACCCCTTACATCAATGAGCTGGGTAATTTGGGGGTCCAAAGTGGGATTTGCCCACAGCAGTGTTGCTGCTAGGCCTCACCAGACCATCAGAGAAACACATTGACACTGTCAGGTGTCCCTAATGCAATGTAAAGCCCAGGGAAAGCTTTAAATCAAGGGGATTTCTGTGGGACCCTGCAACTGAGGTTTCTCCCTGTGCAAAGCCCTCACTCTGACCCTGTACCCGGCTCGTGGATGCTTGGGCTCCAGGCTTGATCTGTCCTTGTAGGACCAGGAGAGAGGAAAAAGGTTGTGTGGGTAGTAGCTGCCTAATGGCCACTTATGTGTGAGAGAAACTGCAGCCCTGATGTTGCCTAATTACTCAGTTAACATTAGTTTAGATGGTTCCAGTTTTCTTCATCAATTTTTAAATTCCCTTATAAGGCTCCCACTTTGTGCATTGCTCTTTGCAGCCTTGCTCACTCTGTCTCCAGCAAACGAGAAACTTAAACCTATTCTACAAAAAGTAAAACCAACAAACAGCAGGACCCCTCGCACAGAGCTGATGTCAGAAACGTGCAGGTGCAGCCGGGCTGTCTCGTGCATTTTGGGCACGCTGGAAGGTGGAGGAGGTGACCTCAATGGACTGTGGGGGTAATCAGGCCGGGTGAAAGCAGTGCTGAATTTCACAATCCCAGCAAAAAGTGCTTGTGCACTACTGTGCCGCGTTGGTGGAGCTGGTGCCAGGGCAGCTGCACCTCGTCGTGCCCAGCCTGGGCTCAGCCCTGCCCAACAGCACCCCTGGCCTGCCCGTCAGGCATCGGGAGAGCTAAGGGGTAATTGACAGGGAATAATTTACAGCTGATTTCCCTCCCCTTCTCTTTGAAGAGAATATCTAGCAGCAGGTTGCAATTTTGCTTAATTCCTTCCTTATTGGA
Organism: Oxyura jamaicensis; assembly: GCF_011077185.1. Classification (NCBI taxonomy): domain Eukaryota; kingdom Metazoa; phylum Chordata; class Aves; order Anseriformes; family Anatidae; genus Oxyura; species Oxyura jamaicensis. The sequence goes on from NC_048915.1 coordinate 5,494,741, forward strand.
AGGAGTTGACAAATAGATTTGTCATGATCAGGTCTGGTGCTCTGCTAGATTTCATTAGTGGCTCTGCATTAACAACACGCTCTGTGCTGTTCATTGGGTGCTGTTTCCATGCCCTTACCGGATTTCTGTAAACCCCCCTGCAAATTTCTGTGGGGGCGGATCCTTTGAAACTCATGGCCTGGGAAAAACTTCAGTATTCTCAGAAAGCAAATGAGATGATGACCAAATGCCACAGTACTGTGGTGACCTGACCATAACAATAATTTCAACTTCAGTGGCTGCAATCAGGGCTTACGTAGCTGAAAGAAGAGTGATGCTCTTCCTCTGTCTGGTGTCTGTCCTTCCTGGCAGAGCTGTGGGCTGTCACCATCCGATGGCTGACGTCCACACAGCGTATGCTTACGTAGCTCAGAGATGTGGCAGCACCTCCCGGCTCATTTCAGAGGCACGAGGCTCTGCTTCTGCCAGGGGCCAGCAGCCCTGGCCAGCTCCCTCTGTCCTCTGCTGTGGGATGTGGGTTATCCAGCCACACGCACACAGTTTGTGGGTTCAGGCACCCGAGAGCCATACGCTACCACCCCTCATAAAGCACGTTTGGAAAACGTTCAGTAAATCCACCTTGGTTCTTCCTAGTAGTCAAAGTGAGTTAATTTCTGTTTTCATCCTAATTCAAATGGCAGTTCCTGGAAAAACATGTTAAGACCAGGATCATAAATGATTATGTGTAGAGAAACAGTGATCAGCGTTGATGCTTGACCCACTGCTGCGTTTAGCCTGGCACAGGGAGGTGCCTGGTGGAAACACACATGGGCTGCTCTCGCCTCCGCTCTGTCTGGTGACAGGGCACCACCACATGCCCCTCTGCTGCTGGTCTGGTTCCTGAGACATCCATCTCTGCCTGAGCATCACCGTAAAAAGTAAATACCAGGAATTTCTCCCTTGCTAGGTTTGTCCTGCAGGTGCAGGCGCTGCCATCCCCCTTCAGGGTGAGGTTGTTCTGTCTGAGCCTTTTCCCCATGCCATCCCCACCCGAGGGCTCCGTTGTGAGTCCCTTAGCTCAACTTTACTTATCGTGTTATCACAGCTGGATGTCCTACAGAAAAATACTCAGCCGCCCTCTTTGGCTCGTTTCCTAAAGGTTGGAAACAATTGGCGTTCCTGGCACCGTGACAGCGATAATGTAATAATCGTGAAAGGGCTTTCAGAGACGGGGAACGGTCCTGGGTCTGCTGGGACTGCAACAATAGAGATGGTGATCACATCGGAGCTGGGGGACGGCTGCCACAAATCAGCTTCTCTCATCCTTACACCTCCTTGCAGGGTGTCGAGGTGCCCTCAGCTGTCAGCGATGCCTGAAACCTGGAGACATTTCTACACTGCGGTCTGAAGGTCAGCCAAGCGTTTTAACTCCTCCAGCAATGTTGGGAGCTGCGTGCTTCAGCTTCCCTGGACGTCTCGTCTCTGCATTACGGCTTGCTCTGGCTAGACTAGGAAAATGGTGCGTGGATCTTGTATTCCTGATGACTTCTTTCAGTTTCCTGGCTGTCTAGGCAGGCCCAGCTGTGGCTCCTGCAGGGCACTGCTCTAACCAGGTACCCGTCCTGCTGCTCCGCGCATCCCTCCCAGCTAACTGGGCATGTCCCCCTCTGCATCTCCAGCTTTCTCTGCTGCCTCAGAGCTGGCTGGGACCTGCTCTTGGGGTGACTGGCAGGGACACGGTGCTCACAAGGTGTTGCTGCCCTGCTCTGGGTGCCCATGCTGCTGACTGCCCTCCTCCCCTGGGCAGCATCCCCTCGCCACGCTGCGTCTCTGAGCGCTGAGGCTCAGCTGCAGGTTGGGGGCGATGTCATTCGTCTGCTTCACCGCGTGTGTGAGACGGAATTCATTAAAAATTTCCACTGAAGAAGGATTCCCTCTTCCTAGCAGCAACTAACAGGGCTGAGAACCATGCACAAGCTTTCCGGCACCTCTGCTCTTGGCTGTGGGGTCTGAACCATGGGGGGCTCACCACGCATGGCTACGGCGGGACTGTGCTTCAGCAGAGAATGGACAATGATGGCTCTGCAGCCCCTCTCCTGCTGTCAGCAGCATTTCCTGCCCATTCTTTCTTCCCTGGAGGAAAACACAGAGCCCAGCACCACAGGATGACCCAGGGGTGGAGCTGTGAAAACCTTAAAGAGGTTGCTGTGGAAAAACCCACTGCAATGAGCCTTTGAAGCCCTATTTCAGGGGCAGTTAAAGACCCTTAGAAAAGGTACTGGGGCCATCTGGGAGGCTGGAGAAGCGACAGACCTGCCAAAGGGCATGCAGAGAGCTGCTAGCAAAGCCAGAAGTGGTTCCCGGCACTTGAGCTGCTCTGTATTATGCTGCAGCTCCCCGAGCTTCACCGGGGCCTTGGGATAAACATTTGGTTTTATCTCCCAGGAAGATGCCAAGATTATACAAATTCCTCGCATCCTCATCCGAACAGATGAGTGATACGAAATCCGTCACGGGGGGCTGTTAGATGAGCAGCAACCACAGTAAGCCTGCACTTAAATGAAAAACCCAAGTATGACATATTTTTGTATTATTTAACTGAGATTTTGCATCTCGAAGGGAAGAAGTGAGCGAGCAAGTCGGAGGGAGGAGGGTGCAGCAGCCAGGGTGCCTTTTCTCTTCAGAAATGTTCCACGCACTAAAAGGAGAATTTATAGTTCAGCGCTAGGGGGGGAAATGCATTATTCATTTTCCAGACTTCAGAAGACAAAAAAAAAAAAAAAAAAAAGAGGTGGCATTTCATTTGTACTTACACCGTGACTTGCAGATGAGGCCCTCTTGCAGAAATCAGACCTCGGATTTCTCCTGCTTGCCCCAGCCAGGCCAGGCACCTCGGCTTTCTGCCCTGGTCGGGCACGTTCGGCCAATCTTTGGCAGCTTTTGTGTTTGACCCCAGAGAAGATTGCAGTTCGGCAGTGGGCAGAGCAATCCTGGAGGAGCGCCTCAGCCAGCCCTGGCAAGGCTGTGTCCCAATTAGTCAAATAGGTGTAAAGTGCTAGGATTTAAGATGCCGTGTGACAGCAAAGTGCCATTACTGTGTAAAAGAGGCTGTTTTAGTTATTCCAGTAAGGAGAAAATTATTCCCCCTGTAGACAGGTGGGATAATTAATCATTATCATCTTCCCATTAGATTTAATATTCCAGGGCTGCACGTGCACCCTGGTTAGGGACCGCAGCCTTCATCAGCCCAACTCTGACAGCAGCAGGCTCTCCGCAGCACTGTTAAAGGATTTGAACAGCCTCCTCTTGGAGCTGCTTTATTCCCATTTGTGGCTGCCGGTTAATTGGGTTAATTGTGGGGGTTTGTCCCTGCAGGGGAGGGTTGAGGCAGCCTCAGCCAAGCGGCCGCATCCAGACCCAGCTGCAGAGAGGTCCGGGAGCACTGCACTGCAGTCCTGCCCTGCTGGCAGCGTTTGCTCCCCCTCAGAGCCCTGGGGAGGTTGGGTGTGCAGCCACTGCTTGTCCCGCAGTGTCACAGGAGCAGATCTGAGGCCATCATCAGTCTGTGGAAAGGAGCTGGTTTGGGCCGAACCAGCAGGATGCTGCGGCATTATACAGGTGAAACATTCGCCGTCATAGGGTTGCTTTTCTTTTTCAGACCTGTGCTAGTTTAACCAAGCTTTGGGGTTTACGTTTTACTCTTCATTATTGAAGAGGCCTCATTCGGATATACTCCAGTAAAACATAACCACCAACCCATCAAAGAAAAAAAATAAGCTTAGAAAGGAGGGGGCTGGGGTGGTGAAGCCCCCTGGCTGGGAACAGCAGCCTGAGCAGGGATTCAGCACCCAGGGAGCGCTCAGCCAGGACGGGGCACCATCGGCCTGCATCGGCTGTGGTCATTCCGCACAGAAACCTGTAGCACCAGTGGTCTCGATTCTTTCCGATGCTTTTTTCCTCAAGTTACTTGCTTCTCGTTCCTTCTCTGCTGCCATCCCAGTTTGGGGTACCTGCCTGCCTCTGCTCGGTGCTGGGCTGGGAGCAGAGCCAAGGGAAAGCTATTTTTTGTAGCTGGCACCAGTATTGGTCCGTGGGTAATTGCTGGCAAATGAGCTCACCTAAACTGACCGGGGAATTTTTTCTTCATTTCTAGAAGGTGAAAATATCAGCTTGCAGCGAGAAAATTCAGCTTCTGTTGACCCTAACACCTCAATCCTGCTCTCCAAATGCAACATCAATAGCAGGAGCTCTGCAGAACTTTTCACAAAGTCAGCCTTTGTTTTTTTTTTGGGATGCTTCCAGGTCTGCCCAGCCCCATCTGGCTTCTGCCACCCCGGAGGCCCTTTGCTGCTCTCCCGGGACCCCAAAAGCTCCCTGGACTGAGCTGGGTGCTGGGTGCAGCCCATCAGGACAGCCGTGGTCCGGCCGTGCTGTGTTCATGGCCTGTGCTGAACAGGGCCATGGGCTTGGCCAAGTCTTTCCCTGGGGGCTTCCAGGTTTTTCCCCTTAGAGGAGGCAGGTTGGCTGAGCTGAAGATATGCTTTAGTTTCACCTCTTCATCGGGCTGCTTTATATGCTTATTACCGTATTTACACATCCTTCCCCCCACACTCCACTCTAACCTTAATTTTCAACTGTTAATCAGGCAAAGCACTGTGGCACGCTCTTCTGTAATTAAAGAATTAAAGCCATACCTGAAGAATGCAGATGTGATGACAAAATTAAATTATTTAAATAAAACCAGCCCATTAATTATGCATGTCCCTCCATCTTTCATCTCCTGATAAGCTCCAGCGGCTTTTGGAAGGGGGGAAAAAAGTTGAAAAGTCTGAGTGAATTAATGCAGTGCGGGGAGCCCAGGCTGGGGTGCTGGGAAGTGCAGCTGTTTAAATGCAGTTTGCGGTGGGGGCAGAGCTCTTCTTGTGCACACCCAGCCCGGCACCTGCTGGCTCTGGCAGGAGGGACGTGGGCAGCTGGGGCTGACCGAAGCCTCCGGCCTCGGCTCCTGCAGGCTGCGGCAGAAAACATCACTGGGTGAGCAGGGCTCCTGGAGACGGGGCTGAAATAAAGAGGTGACTGCCGTGGGTCTGATCAAACAACTGGAAAGCCAGCGAGGGGTGGTGGTGGACGAGCGGCCTGAAATTTCTCTTGTTCTCCTGGCCCACATCTCCGGGTAGTGGTCCTGGAGAGCCCAAGGGTGTCTTTGATCCATGGATGGACTTGAGGCACGTGGGGAGCTTTGATCCACAGCCTGGACTGCTGCAGGAGCAGGGAGCCAGGTCCTGGCTCCTGGCCCAGGGCTGGGACCAGTTCCTGCGAGCAGCGAGCTCCCTCCTGGGTACAGAAATGGGCAGCCTGACATGGACGGTGGCTCTCAGCCCGGAGTGAGCCTACAGCCGTGTCTGAACAGCAACAAACAGCCTTCACCCGCGGCAGGTTTCCCACCGAGGTGCTGCCACCAGCCCCTCCAAGCTCGTGTGCTGCTCTTGGGGAATCACAGAGGACGCAGTCACTGTCTCACAGCCTCTTTCATACAGTTTACAGTGAGCTGGAGAACAATTCAGTGCTTCCCTCTGCAGAGGAGCAGGAGGCGTTGTGCTTTAGAGGATCCTGTTTAGAGAATCCCCTTCCTTCTCGCCCCGTGCGGTCTGGCAGTTCTCTCTCCCTGTCCCAGGTCATAACCCAGGAGCCACCAATGAATCTTAGCTGATGAGAAAAAGCAGCAGGGGAAGCTACTGGAATTCTTGCTTACTGCATTTCATATTAATTAGCACTAATTATACCCTGTTATTAAGCATGAGAAATCTGGCAAGGGAAATATTGCAGCTGAGATTGCAGATAGCGCTATAGGAAGCACTGGCACTTGAGAGTCAAAATTAGGGAGTGCAAAATAATTATTTTGGCTGGCTCTGAGAGGGACTGAGCAGCCTGGGTGGAGGAATCCCACCCAGACCCATCCCCAGCATGGAACCAGGCACAGGACATCTCGTGGAGGGGGTGGCAGCCCCTGGTCACATCCCCCATCTGGCCCAGGCTCTCCTTAAAAAGGCCCAGTTACCATCTCATGCTGATACAAGAAGCTCCTGGGGCATTAAGATGTTACTCTACAGGGTTGGGTTTTTTTTGTAGCCGTGTCATTGGTGCAGCCAGAGAAGTATCTCACCGATTACAAGAGCTGGACCAACAGAGCACAACACTCTTTTTTTCCCTGGGCTGTCGTGCTTGGCTCCCCTCCCTCTGCTTGCTGACTGCATCCTTATTCATGTGCTGGCTAGCGCCCTGCCAACACAGTGGCCTCCAATAAATATGTCAATAACAATCTGAAATCATCAGGTCGTGATGCCCTTGGACTGGCTTTATTGAGTGAGATGATTTGAAATATTTATATGTGATGGCTGTGCTGGTAGAAAAAGAGTAATAGAATGGAAGGAGGCTATTAATGTTTGACAAACAGATTTACTTGGATGTAATCAAATTTCAGCATATGCTTGGGGGGGAAAAATCAACAATGTTAACGAATTGCAGTGCCGGCATGCTTTGCTGTAGCCAGCCCATAACTATGTTCTGTAGCAGTTACTGCTGAAAGATAACATTTAAATCTAACACATTATTGCTTACAAAATTAAGTGATGCTTTTTTTTTTTTTTTTTTTTTTTTTTTTTGGTAATGGACACAATAATTCTCTCTGCTTTGGCCACCAGGACAGCGTGTGCTTCTAACATGTAGTCCCTGGGCCCATGCAGACAGCCCTGCCACTGCCCCCAGTTTCCCCCATTAGGTTAAAAAACTTAGGTTTCTGGCAAAGATCAGCCGTGGGCTGTGAGGAATGGCTGCAAACCCCCTTGTGACTGCGCTGCTGCGATCAGGAAGTTTTCAGGAAGCCCTCACGGGTTTTCTCCAGGCTGAAACTTTGCCTCGTGCCCTGCAGAACGGTGTTGGGAACCAAAATATTGCTCCAAGTTCTGCCGTGGGCATGCTGGGCAGCACACTGGAGTGCTTGATTTTGCATACAGAGAAATTGCACGGGAGTGGCCGTTCCCAAGAAGGTGTTGTTAAACATCTGGCTTTGGGGAATTGTCTCCTGGGGGCCTGTTTGTTTCACCAGCTTTAATAACGAAGGGATGCCGGGCTTTTTTGGAGGCTGTGAACAAAAGGAAAAGAAGAAAGGGTGCTGGGGAGAGAAAGGAGAGCCTCGGCTCACTGTCACTGAGCAAGTCGTCCTCTGAGCCATGCCCCAGCCTCACGTGGGTGTGCTTGCCCTTCTCAATCATTTAGGGCAGGTGGCAATACAGCAGTCTTATTTAAATGGTGGCTCCCTTCCCTTCTTCCTTGTAATATCCATCTTATTTTGTTTCCATGTGTTATTCATAAAGCTTTTCATGTCATCTTGTTTGCCAGCTGATGGGGAAGCCTGTGGAGGCAGGCAGGTTTGTTCTGCATAAAAGGCCATAAATAATCTGAAAACTGCCAAGCAGTGGCACATTTCAGGGACTTGTGCTTAATACTGGGAGACTTCCCGCAGCAGCATCCTATATTGCAGCTACGGGCAGCTAACTCTGGGGTCTTTTCCACTGCACCAGCTGACTTTCCCCTCTGTTACTTCTCTCTGCAAATTAAGGGACGGGGACAGCGATGTTCTAATAACATCTCAGCATCTCGTCAATTGCCCCTCTGGGTGAAGTTTGTTTCTGATCAGAGGCATTGGACTAAAAAGCCCTTGGAGGGGTGAGCAGGAGCTATGCAGGGCGTGTGAATTCCTCCTGCTGTCATCCAGCTGTACAGGGACCTTCAAAATAGGAACGAACACGAGTCCTTTGATCTACCAGTGAAAGAGTCCTGCAATTTAGTTCTTGACAAGAAAATCTAATTTGTTTCTAGCGCAGGGAAGCCGTTATCCCATGCAGGAGCGAGGCAGGAAAGCCCCAGCGAGGGCTGGTGAGGACAGTCCCTGCTGTGGGACCTGGGCCAGGAGCGTGAGGGTGGCACGGGGCAGGACTGGGAGGGGACAGGGGAGCACGGAGCTGGTGGCCGAGGAATTCATGGAGGCTTCCTTAGGAGGAAAGCAGGCTTTATTTTATGTGGGCAGCTCTGACGGGAGTTTTGGAGGAGGCGCACGGTGCAGGAAACTGGGCTTTATGTTAAATCCCTCGTTCTTTCTTCCTTTTGGCAAAAATAGACAGAACTTCATTTTCTGGCAATTACCCCGAGCTGAGAACAATAAATAACTCCTGAATTTATTTATGAGAAGGAGGGATGGAGGGATAACTACACCACGTGTATGCTAGCTCCGGAAAGCTTGCAAGAAAAGCCAGCCGGGCAGGCTGACACGCAGAATCCCCACAACTGCCAGCAGATTTATGGATCGCACCGAGATATACAGGGGGTCTGGAGCTGGGCAGGGCGCAACAATAAATCAGGCAAAACCAACAGCCCGCTCATTCACCGCTTCCTCATAGCAGGTTGCTGGAGGTGTCTATTAGAAAAATAATTAAACAATTTGAATTGAGGAATGGATGAACTCCTTTGCAGTATAAAGACAATGAAATAGGTGTGTTAATATACAAAATGAAGTAACAAAATAGAAGTTTCTTGCAAAGGAGAACACCTATTTTTACCCAGGTAATTTAATGAGAATTTTACCCTTGACTTCATCCAAATTAGATGCAAATCACCATTGTATTAAGCGATCATAATTTAACATGCACAAATAGGTTTTGCAGCTTTACGTTTTAGGCCAAGTCACGGCTCTGTCCCTGTCTCCCCTTAGGATCTGTGTCCTGCAGGCTCGGCTGCGAGCAGCGTTCCACACACCCCGGCGGACAGGTCACATCCTTACCCTAGAGGGGGATAAGGCCAAGCAGGATTTCCAGGGGCAGCATTTGGTGTCCCCGTCACAGTGCGATGGGGAGGTGTCGGTGGCTGTTGAGGGACCAGCGACTGACCCTTGGTGCAGCCTGGTGTGCGGCTCGGAGCCGAGCACAGGTTTCCTTTGGCCGTGCCCATTCCCACGGAAAGCAGATGGACGAGAGGGAGCAAGCACGGAGGCTGCCACGCAGGACATGGGTCCCAGCCATCAAGGTCTCAGCACTGTGCTGTTTCCTGGGGTGTCCCCGGCACACCACGAGGTCTCCGAGCCCCTCGGTGGTGTCAGTGGCAGAGGTGGGGCTGTCACCATGAATGCCGGAGCTCCTGCTGGTTCCTCAGGTTGAAGAGGCAGCTGAATGCATTAGCGCGGCAGCTGCCTCCACCTCTCGGTAATTCCCTTTCTCATCTCCCGCTGCTGCATGCCTTAATGCTTCTTGTGTTCCCCGAGCAGCCCAGAAATGCCTCAGCCCATCTCTTTCACAGCAACATAATTAGGACAAATGCTTCCTGCTCCTATAGCTGTCAAAGGACCGGGTAGTCGTTACAGTTCCTTACCGGGTTCATCCCGGCGGCCCCTCCTCAGGGATGTGATGTGGGGAGAGGAGCTGGTCCCTGCCCAAGGGCTGACATCCCCCCCAAATCCTCACTAACGGGAGAAAACAGGAATGGGCAGAGCAGGAAAGTGGCACGGGGCGGCTCAGCAGGGGCAGGCACAGAGCACATGGGGGCTGCGGGGTCATGCTGTCCCCATGCAGCCAGCACGAGGAGGGACAGAGGCTTTGCTGCAGCCACTGTCCATGACATCCCCCCGTGGCCATCACCGGGGCATCAGGGCATGTACGTGCCTTTCTGTGGGTCACCTCTGTGCTGGTGTACAGGTGCTGGGGAAGGTTGGGGCCCAGGGGATTTAACGAGTGGGTTAAATTAACCCGCACCACTGCAGCGTGGCTGGAGGCACGGCCTGCTGTCCTGTTCCCTGCTTAGAAGTGGAATTGCCAAATAAATCCCAACTCCATACTCAGAGTTAATCACTTGAGCTCATCCTCTTATCTGCAGTTCATAGGTGTGTGCGTGCACGCATCCATACGTGCTTTCAAAGGGAAAATAATTATCACAGAGATAAAGCTTTCATTATTTTTAATAGCATCAGGTCCACCTGTTGAGTTATTACAGTAATAAAAACTAATTAGATCCCTGGTGATACGTTCCCCCTGTGCATGCTGCCCACCTACCTTATCGACTGTTATTATAAAAACACAGAACTGTATATCAGATCATTGGTAATAATGGCTGAGCCCTTTCCACAGGCGTATAAAACAACAGACATATTTTAATATAAATAACTATTCGCTCTTATTTAAAAATCTGAAAGGGAAAGCCCTGATTTATTTGGCAGCTGTAGCTGTTCGTCGAGGTTCAGCTGCACACACGAGCTTCTTCCTCGCGCCTCTCGGTCTTGCTGCACCGTCTGTGTCAAAGGAAAGCAAACCCAAATGCAGGTTTTTAGAGTATCAAAGCCCTTCTGTTCAGACTTTTGAAGTTTGACTTTAGTTGTTCAGTGTGAATTTTATTTTTTCTTTTACGGATGCTCTTCAGCATGACTTTGGTTTGCTTTCAGTTCTAGAAAAACACTTTCATCCAAAACAATCTAATTATTTTGAGCTTCTAAAAAAGTTTCATTTATTCTCCCCTGCTCTCTAATTTTTTAAGCACCGTTTTATTTTGCTTTTTTAATAAATGCTTCCAGATTTTGAGAGCACCAAAAAAAATCAATTATTCACCTCGCCCGGTTCGTAACACGCATTCACAGCTGATAAACGCAGGCGCTGGTGCCTGCCAAGCACGGCTGCCAAAGCCAAAGCAAATTTGCTGTTGTAAGAGGGCAAAGGCATGGGGAAAAGGGTTTGGCAACACGTTACTTGCGTGGGTCTGTAGCAAGAAGGTTTAAACACCCCTGTGTAACCGATGCTAACAGAACTGCTGCTGCATGCACAGAGATGGACAGATCTCCCCCTGAGTGCGTAAGACGCTTTAAATCAGCAGCAGAATGTAATTATCCAACTGAGACTTTGGGCCAAGACCTAAGGAGACTTCCAGCACTGTCAAAACGAGCGGGACGATCGGCCCCAGCTTGCAATCCCAACTTCTTGGCAGCTCTGCGAGTGGGCCCAGCTCGCTGCGGGTGCTGCCGTCTGTCCGCCTGGTCGGTGTGTCGTTCGTGTCCGGCTGCCTTCGAGCCATTCCTTTGGCTTTGCTTGAAGGAAAACCTGAGCAGCTTTCCTGGGCTGACCTCGGGGGGCAGGACGGGACATGGGCTCCATCCTGCTCCCTCTGCCCATTTTCGCTGCGTCTTCAGGTTTGGGTTTAACTCGTCTTTAGCGCCCAGACCAGCCCCGCCAGTAAGGATACCCGGCAGGATTTTTGCTCCCGTCTCTGGAGAGGGGGCATCAAAAGTCTGAAAATCCCGTTTTAATGAGAAGCTGCTCCTTTCTGCTGCAGAAAGCTGGGGCTTTAATTATCCCGTAGCACTACGCTGACAAGCCACCCGGCCTCAGCAGACCCGGGTGATAATTAGACCTGTTGGCTCTCCGGCGGAGGAGAACAGTAATTTTTGTGTGCAGTGCTTCTGCGCATCCTCTAAGGAAAGCACAATCATTCAGAAACTGGAAGTTTGACAGGATGCCAGCTTTAATACACCCATTGAAATGTTTTCCTGTCAGCAGCGGTACAGCCACCTGTCCATCATGGGAGTTTTCCTCTAGAAACTTTTTCTTTTTTTGGTGAAGAAGAAACAGCCGGGAATTACCTCCCTTCATTTGGTTTTGGAGTTTTCTGCTTTTGGTTTGGGTTTGGATTTCCGTAAAGAGAGACGTCAAGCAGAGAAGAGAAGAGGTGCTTCTGAGTCCCTGCTGTGATAGATGTCCTCGTTAGGGCTAACGAGTTTGGGCACCCTTTGCCACCTGCAGTGGTGGGGACGTGGGCGAGCCCGGTGCACGTCGCCATTCAGTGAAAGACCAGGGGGAGCCTGGGCTGGGTTCTCCCACCTCAAAAGGGACCTGGGTCGAAATCCCAGCAGTGTTTTGTGCCAATTCCCAGGCCACAAACAGGGGCTGTGAGCGCTGAGCCCGGTGCTGGGGGGTGCCAGGGGGCAGCAGGCGCTGCTGGAGCTTGCCACGAAGCCGCCTCTGAGTTTCGGGGCCTACAGATCTGTCCGAGATAAACGTTATGATTTATGGCGGTGCAGAGGAAAGGAATTAAAGAGATTATATAGTTTGGCTACTCTAAGGTAAAAATCTTCCCCGTATCCGCCCCAGGGCTCCAGGCACTCTGCTCGTGCAAACCTCAGGGCGCCACATTTCAGCACCAGACTGCTGCAACGCCAGCTGCCTCGCAAGAGCATCATCAGGATTAATTTATGTTTACACAAAGCCCGGCAGTCCCAGGTGATAAAGCAGCAGGTGACTGCGAAGAAATGACTTGAAGACAAAATCACCACTCGGTTTTTATAAGCAGCGTTTCCCTGTATTGCCCGGGGACTCGGGAGCGCCGTGAGCAGCAGGCAATGGCTGCAGTTACCTCCCCAAAACAATTTTCCTGCTAACAGAAAAGCAAAAAATCTCCTTCCAGCGCCCGCAGCCGAGCTGTGCGGGGGCATCCCGCGCCTCTCTGGGGACGAGCACTGAAGGTGTAGGATGCTGGCCTGCAGTAATTCTTTCCAAAACAAAGAATTAAAAAAAAAAAAAATCCAAGACAATTGCTACAAAACAAGCATTATGCAAATACAGTAGTTACCAAGACAAAGCCTGTGTGGGTAATGAAGAGCAGGAGAAGGGAAAAGTCATTTGAAAATAGCGGGCGAGTTAATTGCCTGCATCTCTCTCTCTCTCTCTCTCTCTCTCTCTTTTATTTTTTTTCTTATTTTATTTTCTTCTTTAATTGAAGAAAAAAAAATAAAGGGGACTGGCAGAGCTGGAGGATGGAGGTGGCTGCCGGGTGCTGCTGGGTGCTGTTGGGTGCTGCTGGGCTTCCAGCCCAGCCAGCAGAGCTCCGGGAGCCCCCAGCACACACCGAGGCCTCTGCGCTCTGTGCCCTCCTGCAGCGCAGGTGAGACCCTCGCATCCTGAGCAGGGGGTCTTTGTCCTTGCCATGTATTTGCTCATTATTTGGTACAGATCTGTTTTCAAAGGTTCATTCAGGAAATGAGACAGAGTCCCTAAGATTGATGTAGTTCGTAGTGAGACTCTACTGCATCTGTTCAGCCCTGGCTGGTGATATTCAGCTTTCTTTCATTTTAATGGGGGCGCAGGCTCCTGGACAGTAAATGTGAGCTCACCAACAATAATATTTATTTTCTTAGCTAGGGTACATGGCCTTTATAAAAGTAATTCACCTACAGTGAGAGGTATGCAGGCTACAGGGTAGAAATCAGCAATGTGACGGCTTCTGCCATCCCATTATCTGAGCCTGGCCTCCTCTTTGTCATCCCTAAACGACAAGTTCGGGATGAGAAGTGGGCACTGCCGCTGCGTAGCTGCAGGCTGTTTGTCCAAGCTATCTGTTGAATGCTTATAAATAACAAAGCTATTTGCATAAATAATTCATGTGCACGCACAGAAACTGGGAGGAGGGAAGGGAAGAGGCTGCTTCTGCTGCACCGCGGTGCTGCTCTGCGCCCAGCTGGGAGCCCAGAGGGGGCACCGGGGCTGAAACCCCCCCCCCCCCCCCCCCGGGGACACCCCGGCAGCGCTCTCCCTGTAGTCCTGGTGCAGAGGATCAGCTTTGGTTCCCTCATTATTCCCAGGGGATTTTTTTAATGTGCCTTTAACCAGGATGAGCTAAGTGACTCGGGTTTACGTACTTTCCTTGACTTGCTAGCACTTCATTTGCTCTCCTGGCTCCAGAGCCTGCAGCAGCCTTCCTGAAGGGCAGTGCTCCCCTCCTGCTAGGTGCTCACAAGTGCAGCAGAGGACATGGACAGAGCAGGGAAGGGTTTAACTGGGTCCACGCCAGCAGCCTGGGCAGAGCAAGCACCCCGTGTGCGTACCTTGCCCCTAGGGAATCCCTCTGCTTGGGCACAGGCACGTAAATAGCTCAGCCCCCCCCCCCCCCCCCCCATGAAGTTGTCCCGTTTGCTCTTTCTCAGCCATGACATTTGGGATTCATTTCTCTCATCTAAACCCATCTCCTTGATGCTCACAGAGGTGCTTTCAACCCACTCCTTAGCTCTGCCACTCCTGCAGGCTGCTCGTTCCCATCCAGCCAGATCGTTCTGGGGCACCGGGCGAGCAGCGTTCTCCAGAGAAGCCTCGTCGGGTTGTTCTCCTGCCTTCTGTTCCCCGACTCCTTCATTTACATTTATGTCACCTGCTGCCTTCGCTGCTCTGCTGCACTGTTACACTTCGGCCATGGCCTGGGAGCCCTGGCCGTGGGTCTGGAAGAGGAGGAGGAGGCACTGGAGGGGGAGGAAGAGGCTGCGTGGGCTGTGCAGGAGCTGCGAGGGAGGATTTCAGAGAGCATTTTATGGCGGCCACTAAAAGTAAATGTGCCGGTGCCCTCCCTGGGAAAGAGCCCATAAAAACAAACAGCAGAATAGCAGTTTTTTCCTGTTTCATTTTCTACCAGGGCCGTGGGAATCAATTATTCAATGCGTATGGGGTGAGGAGCTGGGCACCGCGGGGACCACATTGACCTGAAGCTCAAAGGGCCGATGGGGGATGAGGATGGGACCCCGATGTCCCATGGCACCAGCCCCCATCATGGTCTCTTGTACCCCGGCCACTCTCTTGTGCAGCCACGAGCCACTGCCCAGGGTGACAGAAGCCCACCTGTATGGAGACGGAGCAGAAAGGACTCGAGTGCCTGCAGAGAGGAGAGGAGGGGACCCTGCGGGGCGCCCTGGCCCAAGCTTGCCCCAGCTCATCCCCCGGGGCTGGAAGCGGCCAGGAGCATGGGGCAGCAGCACCTGCCCGGAGCATGGAGCAGCCACTTCTGGGGAAAACGACCAAAAAAAAAAAAAAAAAGAGAGAGAGAGAGAGAGAGAAAGAGCAATGAGAGCAGCGAGGCGGCTTTAGAAAGAAGCCGGCAGGCACGGCTGCAGAGGTCTCTGGAAAACCTTTGAATATCTAATCAGTCTCGGTTCAGAGTCCGGCCATGCAGCCATCAAAAGCGTCCACAGTTTTGCTTTTTAATGAGAGCTTTTCATACATTAACACTTCATTAAGTCCATAGCTAAGTCATTTTCAGGTCAATTTAAAACACGAACGCCGTGTGCCCCGGACTCTTGCCTGGTTCTTAAAACACCCGCTGGCAGCCCGCTGCAACCCCCTCTGCCCCCACCTCTCGCAGCAGGAGCAGAGCCCCGGGGTTTGGGATGGTTTGGGGTTCAGGGTGGGTTCATGGCTCTGCACCTCCCCAGCCCCATAAATGCTGGGGGCTGCCCTGTACACCACAAGAGCTCGGGGCCCTCCTTGCCTCCACCAAAGGCTTTCTCAGCACCCTAGATTTCGGGCTGTGGGTTGAGGGGCCCTATAAAGTGGGTGAGGGACAGCTGAAGACTTCCCCATGAGCATCCCGCGGGACCCCCAGCCCCTGCACCTCTGTGGTGCTGTGCGTCAGCCCCCAGCTGCATTTTGCTGCTTGCTTTTAAGGGCACTGCAAAGATCCATGCCCTGCTGACAATGGCTGGCTCGCTCCTAACATTCATGAGATGTTTTTAATTAGAATTTTTTATTTTAAAATAAATCCCCAAAAGCTAAAACTATTCAGAAGACTACCATCTGCCATCCTAAAGTGATACAAGCTGCAGTAATAACAAGGTGTGGAAACCTCCCTGAGTAATGACTGTGTGTACAGTAATGTACATGCAAGAAAGCAGAAGAGTGAACCTGTGGTTGCTCCCAGCTGTGATTTACTACTACTTCTTTTATAAATTAAATATAGCTGTATGTTAGCCCTTCAACATAAAGATGGAGAGATAGGGGTGGGCACAGACAGGGGCACGCTGTGTCCGAGAATTACTCTCAGGAAATATTGCTCCATTGGCCCTTTTAAACAGCCATTTCAGCTTATTACGGAGCGTATTGCTGTGGCTTCTTAGAAATCCTTCACCTATGCAGCAATCCTTGGCCTCTCCCTCCCATTAAAGGATTTCAGTGCACATCAACAGTGTTATTAAATTAAGCCTCAAAAACTGGAGGGGCGTGTTGGCACCTTTCAGAGGGAAATCAGGTTGGCAGAAGGTTAAGTGGTAGAGGCAGAGGCAGGGCACTGGCGGTGTGTACTCCATCCCACCAGGAGCAGCAGTCCCTTCCCCGGGACGGACAGCTCAAGGAGCACCTCACGTTTCCTAGGTCCAATTTGCTTTTTTTCCAACTCTCATCACCTCCTTCCAAATGGTTTGGCTAATTGGAGGTGGAGAGAGCGGGCAGAGCTCAGCCCTAGCCAGTTGTGAGCTGGGGCTGCAGCAGGAGAAGCCCTGACCCATCCCAACCACCAGCACCCAGGTTCCTCTCGCCCAGTGACCACCCAAGCAAGGCACTTATCAGCTCTGGTGCTCTGGTGGCATCTCAGATGAGATGTGTCCCCTCTGCCCCAAGTGGGGATGGACAGTCCCCAGGGCTGTGCAGTCCTTCAGTCTCATCGGTGCAGGGCCAGGAAACCTGATGGTCTCTCCGTGACCGCTCATCTCCATGGCTTTTTGTTGCAAAAGGGATGGTGACAAATAAGTCTGTAATATTGCCGTCCCCTGCCCTCTCCTGCTGCCTTGACTCCCAACATGCATGGCACCGTCATGCTTAGAAATGTAATTTAGGTGATGGATGGGCTCTGCTCAGTTCCTGTAATATCCTCATGAAATTTTTAAGCAGTGCATGTTACCTTGTTATAAATAGCTGCCTGTTTTGGGCACCCCGTGCACTGCAGGGGACAAACGTGAAATGGTGGAGGGGCCAGCGGTATGGCAGGGACACCAACCCCTCCTTTAGGAAATGGGACAAAAACAGTTGGAGCTGTGCTGGGGCAGGCCTTGCAGGTATTCGGGGGGAGGACGCTGTCCTGCATGCATTTGGCACAGTGCAGTCCTGCGTGGTGCTGGCATGTGAGGTGAGCCGAGGGCTCCTGGGTCTGCAGTCTGCTGCAGAAGGCAAATCCGCCATTAAGCAGCTTTGCAGTATTAGCGAGGCTAATTCTTTTACCAGGCTGGAGCATTTTATTTCGATACTGCAAAGAAGGTCTAATACCATCTCACCAACTTAGGCAGGCACACCCCGTGGCCCAAACCCAGCCGCAGATCAGTGGCAGCAATAACTTCCTACGGGTACTGAGCACCAGCTCGCAGGAGGTGCAGCGAGAGCCTTCCTCACCCCTGCAGGTGCCCCGAGGCTCGAGGTCAGGCAGTGTTTATGGCCCCGGTAGTCGGCCCTTCTCTTGGCCTGGTGGTGGCAATGGCAGAGCTGTCTCGGGAGAGCATTAGCCAGGGTGATGGATGGGGGCTGTCATTAGCGCTTCAGTTCCTGCTCCTCTGCTGCCCGCTGCACGGGGAAATGGAGACAGCCGTGCACTTACTGGGACCCGTACTGTGACCGTGCACAGATGCATGCACAAACTGTGTTTTGGCCTCTGCTCCCCCTGGCCAGCAGTTTCTACCCACTGCTGTGAATCTGATGGCACTGAGTGGCTCTAAATAGATTTGTCCCCAGGATGCCTGCTTGGCTCATCCAGGGCTCGTCCTGAAATGTGAGCCAGCCTTCCCAGGTCGTTCTCTGTGATTTTCCAGCTGCAGAGAAGAAGCAGGCAGGAAATTATTCAGCAGTGTATTGGGAATAGATGTTGTGGGTAGAGAAAGGGACAGAGATGTGATCGGATCCCCACACCGCTGAGGCATGTGGCAGGAGGTGTTCGCTGGGCTTGGCTGGATGCCTGAGCAGAGGACAGCTTCCCAGAGCAGAGGGTTTGACAGATACTAAAAGAAAAGTCAAATCCCTTTGATTTTTAAATGCCTGGGTCCTGATCCCATAATGCTGTCTACACTGTGCCCCTGTGTCCTCTGCCTGATGGTGCCAAGGTGGAGCCAGCCCATGGGAAAGGCACCAGACTAGCAGGGATGTGAAGTGCAGGGAGGCACAGGGGGGACTGTCAAAGGTACACTGGAAATTTCCCTTCCCAAGAACAGCAAGCCATCAGTGCCTGCAGCAGCTCCACTGAAGATTTAGCCCCCCCATATTTCCTCCGAGTTGTTCAGTCTGCTCCCGCTGCCCATAATCTCCGTGCTCGTTACTCCAGCCTGGCTCTGCCACCGCAGCAGAGAGCTGAGAGGTGACGGAGGAGCAGGCTTAAGGGGGTGCTGGCTGCAGCCGGCGCGCTTAAGCAGATTGTTCTGGCCGGATTTGCTTTTCAAAGCCTCTGAAGTTCAGTGGGGTTGTTACGTTTAACTGCCCCCCGTGCACACTGAATTGTTTCTGGCCAGCTGAAAACCTTCTGCTACATAAAGTAATCTTCTGCTAGGGAAGCTTTTGCTGGGCGAAGCATGGCTCGTTGGTAAAATCAAGCCAATGGGATGGTAGCTATTGATTTTTTCCTACTTCTACCACTGTTTGAGTGCCTAGAAAACATTCCTGTAGCAAATGATAGTCACTTTGGGGCAGCCTTGTAATTGTGGGAGCTCAGCAGACACTTTCCCTCAATGCAGCCTAGTTGTCCCACCAGCAAATTTGTCAGAGATTGAAAGCAGCTGTTTAAAACCCGTGTACACACACCACAAAACAGCCCAGCAGCCAGGCACCAGCCTGCCCTCTGTCAGAGGCTGTGCGGGTCACGAGCAGGAAAGCATTTCCTTCCGCATGGCTTTTGGACAAAGGGTAGGAAGCACAGGCAGCCCATAATGACAACAAAGTAAGGTCCAGAAACTGCACTGGGTACTGATGCTGTGCCCTGGGGTGCGGATTTCTCAGGAAACCCACCTGGTGCTGGGCCATCCGCAGCACCCCTGGCTCCTCCTCTGCCAGGACCGGCCCCTTGCAGCATCTGCTGAGGCTCCACGTCTGGAGATAATTAGCTCTATGGCAAGCAGGCATTAGGAGACCCAATCAACATTATTTCATTTATAAGCAGGAAACAGCTGTCCCCTTCTTTGCATATGGAGCTAATTTTAAAATACATTAACCCAGCCTGGGGAGGGAGGATGTGTGCTGCCTGGCCCTGGGTGTCAGCACAGGTTGGGCAGTGACCAGCTGAGTGCTCTGAGGGGGTTACAAAGCAGAGGGTGCTTTCAGGGTGGCTGTTTCTGCTCCTTAAAACCATCTCCATATTGCTGTGCTAGTTTGGAGAGACCCTTTGGGTAAGGATTCCTGATGTGGGGACCCTGGCTTTTTGGGGAAGATGGGCAGTGAGGTTTGAGGGGGGTGAGAGGAGCTGTGCCTGCCCCTGTGCTGGCTCTGTCCCGCGGTGACCTCTGGCACGGCGCTGCCTTGGTGAACCATCCATCGCTGTCCTCAGCAATTTGTCCTCTGTTTTGGCACTGTTGTGGGCCTTGCTGGCTCCTGCAGCTCCCCAGCCCACATCCTGCTGGTGCCTGCCAAGCAGAAGGGACAGCAGGACGAGCTGGCCGGGGTTTGCCAGGACACGTTACAGCTGCCCTGGGAGGGCAAAGATCCAGCCTGCCTTTGCGTGGTGTGCACCTTAGCACCATGGCTGATATTTCCTTCCATTTGGGATCTGTTGTATGCTGCTCCCAGTCCCAAACCTGTGTGCTGAGCCTACCTGCAGGAGGGACGGGGCTGTCAGCGTCCCCCATGCTGCCTGGGCCAGGGGCCTGCTGGAGAAGGCTGGGGCTGCTCAGCCCCCTGATGGAAAGCCAACAAATCCCAGGTGATGGGGAAGGTGAGGTACACAGAGGAGGTGGCTGGGGGTGGTGTTCTGCCTCGAATAAGGAAGATCAGTTACTGCTGCCACACTGCAGCTCAGCTGGAAGTGCCTCGATGCCTGGCTTCCCATACTCCTCGCTTCCAGCAGAGAGAGAAACTGGCTTCGTCACAGCTTACACACCCCACCCTCAGATGCTGTGCTGCTTTGA
The DNA here is from genome assembly GCF_011077185.1 of Oxyura jamaicensis. Taxonomy (NCBI): domain Eukaryota; kingdom Metazoa; phylum Chordata; class Aves; order Anseriformes; family Anatidae; genus Oxyura; species Oxyura jamaicensis. Next base: position 5,514,653 of record NC_048915.1, read on the forward strand.
GACACCTGAAGGCTATTTCAGTCTCAAGATGAGCTTTAGCAGGCTCCTGGACTGTCCTCCCTGCTGCTCCTGCCCCGCCTTGCAGGGGTGGGCTGGGGGCGAGCAGCGACAGCGCTGGCTGCTCCCGAGGCCGGTGAGATGGGGGCTGGATCCCGGGCAGGGAAAGCGGGCAGCTTGCCGGGGATGCGATTAACATTCAGGAGCTCAGGCAGCAGACACAGAGCTCGGGTTATTCCTAACAGATAAACACCATCTGCACCCTCGGAGCAAGGCAGGTTGTGACGCCTGCTCCCGGGAGCTGGCGATGCCCTTGAAATCTGCCCCTGGGCGGATGGTGCTGGGCTGGTGGAAGCCCAGCTGGGGGGAGCAGAACTGGAGGACAGAGAGGAGGGAGCTGAGAGCCCCTGCCCCTGGGAATGCTGTCACTGGTTCGGGGGTGCTGGGCCATGCTGGGCCCTGGCTGCTCCCTCGGCACTGGTGTCACGGAGTGCTCAGGGTTAGCTGGAAGGCTTTGGCAAAGGTGCCACCCAAAAAAGTCATTTTTCCATCCCACTTGAGATATTGCCTCAGCTTCACAAAGGGCTTTTTTTGGAGAGGAAAAAGAAGGAAGAAAAAAAAAAAAAAGGAAGAAGAAAGGGAGAAAAAAATATAGGAAACAGCGGACAGAGCAACTTTTCCACCTCTTCCCCATTTATCACCCTGAAGAAGATTAAACCTTGTGGATGCCTTAGCCTACATTCACATGCCAGGATCTATTTTTTTTTTCCTCTAACCTAGTTACTTCCCCATAAATGCAGTCTGCCCTGGAGGTGTTAGAGCTGCAGTGAGCAGCACCACAGCCTGCCAAGTCCCAGCTCAGCCGTGAGGCTCCAGCAGCCTCGGGGCCGGGCTGGGGCAGAGCCTTGTGCACGGAGGGGTTCAGGAATTAATGCCTGAGAGGGGTGGGATATTCACTAGAATGGATGAAGAAAAATGAAACACAAAAATAATTTGCAGAATCGAGAAGCCAGAGGTGGGAAGGAAGAAGACTGAGGAGCAGATGGAGGTGGTGTGACCCCATGTCCTGTGGCTGGCTGCATCCCCATCCTCTGCTGGTGTGGGACCATCATATCCCCAAATCTTCCCTCCTCCTCCCCCTCTTCCTCCCAGGGCCCTGGCAGGACCAGGGGTCTCTCCTTCCTGCCTCCCCTTGGACTGGAGGCTCGCCGGCAGGTGCTGGTTGTGGTCTGGGAGCAAGGCCACCAGCCCCAGACAGCTTTATTCCTCACCTTAATTAAATTAGGGCTCTTTATAAAGTAACAACCAACTTTCTTCCCAGTCACTCATCATTTATTCATGCAGCACTCATTATTTTTGAAATCCCTTTTCTTCCCCACCCCCCCACCCCCCAACCACCAAAAAAGGTGCTCTTCTTTAAGTCTTAATTGTCACCCCAGCCCCAGATCCTGGCGAGTGTTTCATTCCTTGGAGCGAGGCCGTTTGAACTCTGCCATCGCCGCCTTCAGAGGCATCAGCATTACACCGAACCTGCTCCATCACCATTAGCAGACGCGGTAATTTATACAGCGATTTTAATTGAATGCTCAGACCTCGGGGTCACGTATGGAAATTAAACAATGCGTGGAGCAGCTCCAGCCACTTTGGGGGCTGTTACCGTACACACAGATGCCCACGCGAGCGCGGAGATCTGGGGAGCAGAAGGAGGATGCTGATGGCGTGAGGAGGGAGCGGAGCAAGGTCCCTGCTGCCCACGATGGGGTGGAGGAGATGGAACCACCCCAGGAAAATGTGGTGGAAACTGAGGCAAGCCTGCCGGTGGCTGCCGTGTTTTGCTCTGCAGATCCCCATCTCAGTTTGTTTTCCATGGTTGGCACCGTTCTGGGAAATGTGAAAATAATAACTATTAAATGCTATAATACGCAGTAATCCGATGACTCATGGGTTAATTCTCACTCAAAACCAGACATTTATTCCCGGAATGTAAAACATTTTAACAATATTAGTCGTGAAAAAGGAATGGGGGCTCTTTTGTCAGGATTTTTGTTTTGTTTTGTTTTGTTTTTTTTCTAAGTTCCATTAATTCTTTGTTCAATTGATGCATATTCAAAATGGTATAAGTGGGGCCCTCACTGTTTCAATTAGCATTAATGCACAATTATTTTTCTCCATATTTATGCTGCTCTTGCAGGGCACGGTTTTTGGTTGTTGTTGTTGGGCTTTTTTAACATTTGTATGTTAATTCAGCGTTTAAAAGATCTTCTCCCCAAACTGCTTGCGTGGTGATAAAGTAAAATGAGAGGGCGAGAGATTTGTGGTTAAAACACCAGAGGGAGAAAAGGCTGTCTATCAAAGCAGGAGATAAATCCTGGCTTTTACCAAACCGTAGAATATAATTGCATCTAAGGTGGAGATCTCACAGAATTGGTTCATCCCTGTTTGGCAGGACCCGGCACCAAACAACCCAGGGGTGCCAGGGGTTGGGGCACGGAGCCAGCCAGCACCCAGCTCCTTGCCGTGCCCCCGTGCTTGGTCCCACACCTGCTGTTGGAGCAGCCCCGTGCAGGCAGGAGGGGAGAGCTCGAGGTTTGGGCAACCTGAGATGAAATTGGGGCAGCTCTCCCCGCGCAGTGATTTTTGCCTGGAGGAGCTGCTAAATTTCGCAGCGCTGGTCGTCACCTCCTGCCCACGCAGTGGGGCGAGCGCAAGAGGAGGCAGCAAGCTTTCCCTCATCGTTAGAGATGCGCAAACCTCAATTTTTAAACACTTCTTTTTTTAATCGGGTGGTGGGTTTTTTTCCTTTTTAAAGCACATCTTTCTCTGTTGGCCTTTTGCAGCACCCCAGTTTGAAGGTGTGACCCCCACACTGCTGTGGTTCAGAGGAGGAAACGTCCCCCAGTGCATCAGACCCAGGCGCTCAGCCCTGGGGGCATGGCCAGGATCCAGCACAGAGCAAGGGGCTGGCGCAGGACCCAGCGTGGTTTGTGATGATGCTGCGTGGGCTCGTGGTGCCGCTGAACGTCCTCCCGTTCCCTTCCCAGCAGCTCTGCTTAGCAGCTGCTAAAGAAACCTTATTCTGAGGTTAGAGAACAGGCTCTTTTCCTCTGGGCTCCGGGGAGCCGCGCAGGCAAACTGCTGATCCATCTTCCCCGGCCCTTTGGCAGCGATCTGGCTGGGAAGGAGCAGAGCTGAGCCCAGTCGGCGCTCCTGAGCAGTGCTTTAGAAGGGAAATATTCCCAGCTCCCCCTGGTGAGCGCAGTGAGCCTGCTGCCCCATCCCCTGAGGGGTGGAAGGGCCCCCCTGCAGGGTGGGAGCTGTCAGCAGTGGGGTTGTAGCCATGAGCGAGCTGCTGCTGGCATCCCAAAATCATACGTTGCTCCTTGGCCGTGTGGCCAGGAAGGCACGGAGAGTCTGGCTGTGACCCTGGGGATGGTACACCTGGGCAAGTGATGGAGATGACAGCACAAAAAGGGCCCTGCAGGAGCCAAGTGGCTGCATGCAGGTCCTGGGGAGCCCTCGCCGGGCTCAGGGGGGCTCCTGCCTCCTCTCCTCCAGAGGGGTGCTTTGTTCTGCATCACTGTCATCCCCTGTCCCCCCGCCCCCAATCCCACCCTTAGCACTCTGTGGGGCTCAGTTCTCCTTTTTACTCCACCAATTTTTCCCTGGGATCCCTGTACCAATTGCATGCTGTTGCTTAATGGTAGCTCGCAAAGTAGGAGCCAAAGTTGCTGTAGGATTCCCTGAGCTGAGCCAAAAACAGAAAGCCAGAAAACCCTCCCGTTCCCACTCGGCTCCATAAATCCCACACTGGTGCTGAGCCCCTTGAGCCAAAAGCTGGCGGCTGGGAAAGCCCGAGCTGAGCTCAGGGCAAGTGGCTGAAATAACGGCCCCAGGCACCCTGTGCACAGCTCCAGCTTGTGTCCTTCACCCCATGAGCATGCAGAAACTCAGAGGGCAGCAAATATCATTTCCAGGTCTCTCCTAGCACAAAATGACACCTTTCTGGCAGGGGAGCAAGTGGGGCAGTGGTGTGGGTAACACCTGCCCAAGCTAACCAGGGCAGCGCCAGCTCGAGGTTGTGGCCCTGGGTAAAAACAGGGCCAGGATCACCAGAGGAGGAGATCCACTCAGATCCACCGCAGAAACACGGAGCCCTGGTCCTGCACGTGGCCGCAGGCCAAGTCCTTGCCTAGCATCAGGCAGGGTCCCTCTGTCCGACAAGTTGACGGAGGATTTAGGACTTAATTTCCCATTAAATACGTACAAGCTAAAAAGGGCCGAGGGGATTTCTAATGCCAAAGAACATCTGCAATAGTGAGATGTGCAGTCAGGGACAAGGCTATTTATAGATTCATTTATTTTGGCTCCTTTTAAGCATTTCAGAGGCATTCCTCTGTGCGCTGTGAGTTGGTTTCTGTCAAAAGCAACAAGCTCGAGCAGTCAGGAGAGCAGGGCTGGGGCAGGGGGCACACACCAGGCACAATGGGGACACCCAGGCTGGGCTGCTGGGGCTATGGAGGTGCTGCACCCCTGCTAGGGTGCGGTGCTGGGACCTCAGGGACCCTCCTGCAGCAGGGACTGGGACAAGGGGAGAGGGAAGGGGCTGGCTGCAGGGCATCTGGGTGATATTAAGCTCAGGGGATATTATTTAAAGTGCAGTGTGTGAGCTGGGGCTGAAAGGAACCCCGAGACAGACCCAGGGGTGTGAACCCGGACATTCTCATCCCAACCACCCAGCCAGGCAGTGTTTTCCCTCTAAAACTGATTTTCTCAACAGGGCACAAGTGATCTTGGGAGCCAGCAATGGTTTTACCACGGTGGGCAAGCAGCAGGAGCTGCAGCTTTAGCACCGAAGAGCTTGAGGTTCAAGCCTCATCCTTAGCTCATTAAATTCCCTCATGCAGAAAAGATTTAAATATTGGGACCCTCTTGTTGCAGGCTGCCGGGGAGGTGTGCATTAGTGCTTCCCCTATTCCCTAACCTGCCATTATGAGCCCCAGCAGCTCAGCATCATCTCCGTGCACCTTGAGTTGGGATTGGGAGCAAAATGTACCCAGGGCTGAGCATGGGCAGCGCTGGGGACGCTGTGCAAGGACAAGTCACCAGCCCAGCCCTGGGCACTGAGGAAGATAGCTTAACTTAAAAGTAAGAAAATAAGAATGTTAGGAATTAGCCGCCAATCTCTGATTAATGATTTAGAAATGCCACTGCACCATGTTCCCGTGGTTCTGAACTTTGCCAAACGTCTCGCGTTGCTCGGGACAGATCCTAACGGAAAGGTCTCACGTTCCTAATTTCATAGTTCAGTGTATTAGAACATAGGAGGAGGACTTGTAACAAGAAGGAAATGCTTTAAAGCACCTCACGGCTCTCCACGGCTGAGCAGAGCTGGGTCCTGCATCCCAGCAGACGTGGGAGTGTGAAGTACACGCAGAGACGTGTGCCACGGCTGCCTTTATTTTAGGACACACCGAGCACCAGTTGCAATATTTGTGGGGAAAGCCATATTTTCCTCGGCAGGAGGCAAGAGCCCCCCCACTGGGCATCACTATGACTGCAGGGGCCCCGTCTCAAAGCCCCCGGGCTGGCTGCAGGTCCTGGTGGCACACACACGCTGCACCAGCCCCGCACCACTGGTGTAACTGGGACCGCTGGTGCCTGGCTGCTGCTGCCCAGCACTTTCCAGAGCCAGCCTGCCCCACGTTGGCTGTGCAGGTAGGAGCACCCTGCAGGCACAAACCTCCTTGATCCCCATTTCTCCACCACTGAGCCTTGCTGTACGTGCATGTTGTTCGTGTCTGAAGGGTCTCGAGGCTCTCAGGTCTCAGGCAGGCAATTTTAGGATGTTCTGGGCTACTTTTGAAAGACAAAGAGGCTGAGAAACAATGCTCCTCACCTGACCAAAGTCCACGGCAAATGCCACAGCTTTAGGAAACACCCATGCATTTTCTGCCTCCTGCTCCCCAGTTTCTGACTCTGCACACCTCCCCTTTTGTAGATTTTCCTGACAAGCCATCTATTAAAAACGAGATACCCATTTCTGACAAGTTCAGTGCTGAGTGTGGTATCTCTGAAGGGGTTCGGCTCACAAGGCCGCAGGCCCCCAGGGAAGGGCAGCGTGTCCCGGGGTTGCCGATGCCCGTTTCGGGCACCTCCACGTCAGTCGGCTGCGGGCTCCTGCCCATCGCCACCACGGCTGCTGTCGCTCCTGATATCAGAAGTGCTGGGACAGCCCTGTCCCCATACCCCTGTCTGGGGAAATTTGGGGTCCTTCAGCTCGAGGAGAGGCTGGAAGGAGGCTGGAGACCCCAGGGAGGATGCGAGCAAACCCCTCTGGGCGAAGGAAGGGAGAAGCTGCTCTGGCATCGCCCCCAGCCCCAGAGGGGCAGCGGGGAGGGCGCTTAGACCCTAAAAAACCCTTGGGGCTCGGGGAGGCCGCCGGCGGAGGTCGGGCCTCGCCCCGAAGGCTGCGGAGTGGGGAGCGGGGAGCGGCTGCAGCCTCGTCGGCGGAGCTCGGCCCCCACCTAGCGTCGGCGTGGGGATGGGCAGGGCCGGGGCCGTCCTCCCCCACCGCCCCCAGCCCCAAAGCTGCGGGGTGCGAGGCTTGGCCCTGCGTCTGGGGGCTGGAAGGGCAGGAGGGGAGCCGGGAGGGATGGGAGCGAGCTGGAGAGCAGCTGCAAGCCGCGGGTACCCCGGGCATCCCCTCCCTCCCCCCGGCCGGGGAGCCCCCAGCAGCTCTGTGGGGTTGGGGGTGAAGCCTCCAGCCTCCAGCCTCTGCAGCCTCCCCAAACGCCAGGTTCCAGCTTCCAGCTTCCCCAGCCTCCCCAGCCTCCATCCCGGATCTGTGCAGCCTGCAGCAGGGCGCCGGGTACCTGCCCTAACCAAAACCTACCGGCCGGCCGTATCCTGCCAAAATGCCAGAGCAGGCGTGAGCTGGCAGAGCGAATTTACACCATCTCAGCACGCGGCGTCATGTAGCCACAGCAGGTTCTTTATCTGGCGCTGGGAGCCCTGAAGCTGGATTTACAGGGCCATGAAACCCCGTGCCTGCTCTCTAGAGATAGGGAAGAAGTTTATCCCAGGAGGAGCAGAGCGCCTTTCAATCCATCTCTTTGGGAAGATGAGTTTTAATGGAAAGTATTATGCTGCTCCTGTCCCATAACGCTATTGACACGGTCTCTTTAATTTTGGCTTGCCTAACCTCCACCAACGCGCAGCAGAGCAGACACAGGCACTACAAGCAGAGTCTGCACCACTATTTCTGTACATGCAAATCCCTTCATGTTGAGGCAAACCGAGAAAATCCGTCTCCATCTTGATACAAATCCCTAGAAAAAAAAAATGATCCTTCTACGTCCCGCTGTCCCCCTAAGCACCTTTGTTTGGCTCTTGTGCATCTGAAATGTGGACTTTGCGGCTGAGACATCCGAGATTTAATGCAATGGAGGCAGTAAAGAAAGAAAGAAACAGGGCAGAGGGCACAGGAGTTAATGCAAAATGTTATTGTTTCTCATGGTACAAAGGAAAAAATACTGACCTGAAGTAAGCAAGAGAGCTACTGAGCTGGCCTGGGAAGAAAAGCTGGCTGAGCAGTGGGCAGAGAGGCTCTGGTGTTTTCCAAGAGTCTCTCTGCAGCCTCTCAGAAGACACCTGAAGCCCATCGAGCTGCAGGGACAGCTCAGCCCCCAGGGGATGCAGGACTAGGGGACAGTGAGCTGGGTGACAGGGAGGTGTAAAGGTGGAGAAGCTTGTAAAGGGTGTAAAGGAGCCTAGCTTGGGCTTCCCTAACACCTCGTGCCCATAATCTCGACCACCAAAATGAAACCTGTGCAGTGCCCCCGGGGATTCGTTGCGCACACACAGCCCAGCACAGCCGCGAGCGTAGCCGGGGGTTGTGCCGTGCCCCCCCGGGGCGCCCAGGCGCGGTTGCAAACAGACCCAGAGAAGGCAGAAATGAGAAAATCAGATCTGATTGAAACTCTGGGGAGAATCTAGGCCGCTCATGCAGAATTAATCCATCAGGAAAAACAAGGCTGAGGCGTCCCTGTTTTTAATGAGGGAACCTACTGGAGCGGCCAAGAAGCCGTGAGCTTCGCAGCAGCCACGAAGGCTGGAGGTAGGGCCCAGCCCCGGCTGCTGCAGGAGAGGAACCGTCTGCAGGAGGACGTGGTGTCTGCATTGCTCAGCAGCCAGGAGGCTGGCAAGCAGCAGGTGGGACAGGAGGGCTCCAGCTTCGAGATTTGGTTCTTCCCAGGGTGTTCCAAGGCTGCACTGGGTCCTGCTACTGCTGCATCTTGCTTTAACAACCGAGTGGGGAGCCCTGACAGGGAACAGGGGCAGGAGGTTCAGTGCGCATCAGCAGGGGTCTTCATGCAGGGGGAAAGCTGGAGGCTTTTCACCCTAAGCAGAGGACATCGTGTTTCTTGGTGCTTTCAGAGCTGCTGCTGCAGAGAGAAAGAAAAGGGGAATTGCTGGCACTATTTGCAGCTTGAGCAGTTTTTCTCTCGCAAATCATAATTACCCTCATTAAATCCATCTCCACAGGAATGGAGACACAGGATTAATAATACACATGGAAAGATTCGAGTGCAGATTCAGGGCCTCGTAAACCCCTGACAATGGCAGGGCCCTGATGCGAGAGAGGATTAGGGTTGTCAGCAGAGTGCAGAACAGCCTCTAAGAGGACTCCAACCACCCCGCGTCCTGCCATGAGAAAGAGCAGCAAAGCCGCTGCCTACGGACGGAGCTGCTCGTTCTGCTTCCTAATCCCACCATTGTGCAGGAAATCCTGGGGGCAGTGGTGTGCCTTTTGAGAGGATCTGGGGGGAGGCACCTCTGCTGGGATGTGTCCCAGTCCCCAGCACCCATCTGGCAACCCCCAGGGCTGCCAGCCCGAGGCACCCCAAGTATAACTGCACCCTGTTGTTGCTGCACCCCTGTTGCTGCACCTGCAGGAAAACTGTGCCCATCACTGCCTGCAAAGCACCTGCAGAGGTTTCAGTGGATGTTTCCTAAACCCCAGCAAACAGGTCTCCAACAACCTCCCAACACACTCCTCACAGGCAGCAATTCCATTTTTAAACCACCAGCAAATCCTTTGGTTCAGACAGCAACTTGAAGTGTGGCTGGGAAATGCCAGAAGCCTTTGAGGCACCAAAAATCTGTGTTTTGAGCTGTTTGTGGCCACTGCTCACAGCGTGGCGTGGTGGTGACCGCTCCCTCGGCCAGCACCCTGCTGACAGCTGCTGGGATCTCGCTGTGCTTGGGATGGGGACATATTCTGGGTGGCACTGGGGGACCTGCACCCCACCACGACCATCCGTACACCCCAGCTCAGCCACGTTTCTGCATGGGAAGCCCCCCGGTGGGTGCTCCCCCTCCCCAGCTGAGCATGGGGGTGGCATGGATGCCCTGTGGAGTGGTGGCTGGGCAGGATGTGGGCGAGGCCTTTGGGGTTTCGTTTTAGAAATGAGTTTATTTAGGAAAACATACCCAGGGAAATGAAAGCTGACATGACCTTGATGGAATTATTAAGGGTATTGATCGGGCTGGGAGCTCAGCGCTGCTAATTCCATCAATAGGAAATATGATATTGCAACAGTCAGGCCCGATGACTGATGGCTTGGCTGTGACTTTAATAACCCCTTGCCCCTCTACAGCACCTCTCTGGATACACCTTGGTGTATTGCAAGGTGTTCTGGAAACACAAACGAATGGTGAACCACAAGGCGAGAGCCCAGCCCCGGCCCCACAGAGCTCTGGTGGAAAGGGCAGGAGCCAAACCACGGCTCTGCAGACACCTCTCCTGCTGAACACCAGGCCCAGCGGCACTTAAACGCCTCTTTTACTAGTGACGAGTAAGAATTGTTCCCTTCTGATGAAAATTTCCCCTTTGTTGGTGGGATTCGCGGTTTTGCCCGTTGCATCGATTGCTGGAGCAAAGCTGGCACGTGGCCTTGAGTCCTCTGCAGGTGTGGTGCCACCACTGACATCCCTGCAGGAGCTTCTGCGCAAAGGCCCAAATCTGATTCTGCCAAGTGCCTGCATTAAAGCTGGGGCCCAGGCATGAGACGGAGGTGGAACCCAAACCACATCTCACCCTCGCTTTGGTCACCCTGGATCTCCAGGTGCTGCAGGAGCCTGGGGACAGCCCTCTCGCTGTCACACCACAGGGAGCTCTGGGGACAAAGCAGGGCAGGGGCTGGGCAGTGCCCCACGTGGGTCCCCCAGGGGCAGCCCCTCCGTGCTGAGACCCACACGGGGGCCACGAGCCCAGGATTTGTGCACAGGAGCAAAACCAAGCGGTGCTTCCCCCAGCGCAGCCGAAATCACCTCTCACCTGGAGGCACAGCACAGCTCTGGTGGTGGAGAGAAATGAGAAACGTGGAGCTGTAATTAACTCCTGCAAAGAGGCATTTCGGTTTCATTCCAGGCTCCGATCCGGCGGGTGCCTGAGCATGACAGGCACCGGCGGAATTGCCCGGGACCTCGTTTATTTCAGGCGCGGAGTCGCAGCGCGTGGTTTGTTGTATCGATTCGCTCGTGTTGAACATGACTCTATAAACAACAAATCTGCTGGGGATTTTCTCTCCTTTTCCTGCAAGACAGGAGAAAAAAAAAAAAAAAAAAAAAAAAAGAGAGAGAGAGAGAAAGGAAGGGAAGGAGCAGGCGCCTCTCGGGCAGCACAGAAAAGGCATTTTCAGCAGGCCGTAAAAATGGATTTAACACCAGGCTGCTTGCTGACGGGAGCAAGTTATTACAATAGAAATCATCGTTTAGGAGCAATGCTCACTCCTCTTGGGGAACCAGGGGCCAGAGCTGGACTCGTGCTCAGCAGGGCTGCCCCATCCTGCCCTGCCATCCAGGGCCATTTCCCTTTTTTCTCTGCTTTCCTCCACTTCCACCTGCCCATGTGCTCCTGAACCTGGGAAGTCAGAGCTTGCCCTGAGATACGTGGGGGGGCAGCAGACCCGTTCCCAGTGTTATTTCCCCCTTTTCCTTTGCCTGCTGTGGGGGTGCTGGCACACGGAGCTTATTTATGTCATGCAATGAGGGAGGGTGGTAAATCCGTGTAACACCAGAGCTGCAGGGAGAGGATGAGGAAACACCAAGGGATCAAACAGCACCTAGGGTGGACAAGGGGGAATGGTGGCTGTCCCCCATGCCAGGCAGGCTGTGAGGTTTTTAGTAAGCAAGCAGGGGACAGCCCGGCCTGAAAGCAATTGCGGGGCTGATGGCTCCCCTGCGGCACCTGCCCAGGTGGGTGCTCCCCTCGCCACCCACCCGGGGCTGCTCTGGTATAAATGCACCCAGCCGGGCAGCTTCAGCTTTTGGGGAGCAGAACCCAGCTAACAGAGCCTGTGCCAAGCAACCCCCCAGTTTTTCTGTGTAAAAGCTGTGTGAGCCTGGGACACGCTGACTGCAGGGAGACACCTTCCTCTGGGGAGAAGCAAGGACTGAACGGTGGGGAAGGGGAGGTGGGGAAGGGCTGCGACCTCCAAGGCCACCTGAGCAGGAGGGATGGGGAGGGGGCCAGGAGCCTCCTTGCCTGGCCTCGGCTGGTTGCTCAACCCCGGCTGGAGGAGCAGGGCTCTGTGCAGTGGCACCAAGAAGTGCTGATGTCTCCTCCGAGAGGAGAACGAGGTCAAGAATTAATCCTGCTAATGAGACGTCAGGATTAGTTTGTGTGTCCTTGTCAGCCGGGCAGGGTGACAGTGTGAGAGGTGCCGAGGGGACCCTGAGGCAGAAAGTTGCTGGGTTTTTCCTGGAAGGAGACCAAGCTCCCTGCAGCACCGTGCTGCCAGCAAGGCCAGCCGTGGGCATGGGCAGGACCCTCAGCTGCTGAGTGCGGGGACTCATCCTGCTGGGACCTGGTGCCCTGGGCTGCAGCCCCACGGTGCCGTGCCCTCACAGGCACCCTGTGCCACCAAATGTCTTGGGGTTTTTCCTCTCTGCTGAAGGGAGATGCTGGGAGGGAGCTGGTGCCCTCTGCTTGCGAGCTGATGGCAATGAATTTAGTGCAGTTAGTGTCTAACAGAGCAAGGAGAGGAGCAAGGCACTGATCCTGATCCTGCTCCCCCTTGGCTGAGGCATGCAAGGGCTGGGGTCCTGAGCATGTCTGTGGGTGCTTTGAGCAGCCTGGCTTTGGGAAGGGAGCTGAGGGTCCTGCTTTGTGGGGGTGTCCAGTGGCTCCAACCCCCGCCGGGCTCCATCCTCGTGCTCCATCCTTCCAGTCGCTTTCCACCAGCACGAAGCAATTAAGTTCATAAGGCATCAGACAATCAGCCAGCAGCCCACAAGACGTTGTGTTTAATCATGTACTAATGGCATGTTCTTGGCAATAATTACAAGATAACAGTGTTTGCAGGCTGTAATCAGAACAATTCTAGTAATTAAATCAGCCTTTTGTCAGCATGTCCCTTCCCCTCTGCCGTGTGGCAGAGCAGCCTTCGGACCCCTTCCCACAGGAGCTGAGCACCCTTGGGGCCACTGCTGCTGCGCCAGGGTTGGCACCATGAGCTGAGACTGGAGGGGGGGGGCTGCTGGCCCCAAAACCCTGCAAGGGCTCAGGGACAGCAGGGTCACATCCTGGGGAGCTCTGCCACCAAACTGCTCTGGGATGGGTGCTGAGCTGGGCCAGGAGCTCACCCCAAGCACCCTGCACCTCGCCCAGCCTGACTTTCCCTCTGCCAGCCCCGCTCCTGCGTGCTCAACCACACACCTCTACCTTGGTCTCTAATGAGGTTTTTCCAGCCTCGTTATAGCGCCCAGGCTCACCATTGTATTTAAATGAACAGGCTATTAACAAAGGTAATTCCCCAGGATACTGTATCAGCTCTTCCCTGGTCTTGGAGGAGTCTGGGTAGTTTTTGGATAGAGCCAGTTTCCAAATTTTGGCCTTTCCTTGGAAAAGCAGGATCAGCTCCTCTGGCCACCCGCGTGTGCATCAGGCACCTGCTTGTCCCTGCCCACAGCACAGCGGGCGGTGGGACCGGGCTGGTTCCCTGCAGGAAGGTTTATTTCCAAAACCCCGTGTGCTGCTGTGGGGCACGGGGCTCCGTGTTCCCATGTCCCACCAGTCCCAGCCATGTGCAGCACTTCTGGCCACACAGCACAGCCAGCTTCAAAACAGCTCCCTTTTTTAAGGGGAGAAGAGGGGGGAATGAAACAATAACCCAAGAATAAAAAATAAGCAGTTTTATGGCTCCTCCAATAATTAACTTAGTTCTCAGCTGTTAATTCACGTACCCAAAGTCCTCTATTTAATATTCTAATTTGTGGTTAATCATCTATCAAGAGAGAACAAACGGTGATTAGCTCGTCCCTACCTCCCCGAGGGTGAGGGAGGCAATTTGGGCTAATCAATGCATCGGCTGGCGCAGGGAAACTTTTATCTCATTGCCCTGAGTTATTCAGGTGGCAGCATTGCCCCTTGCCGTGGGCTCACGGGGTGCCCCTGTGCCACAGGAATGTCCCCAGGCTGGGATGTGAGGCCTGCGCCTCTGGGTGCTGGGGATTTCTCCTCCCCTGGCGCGTGCAGGGCTCTGGGAAGGGCCAGGAGCTGCTTCCCAGCAGCGCACCCAGGTGTGAGGGGTGCACGTGGCTGAATGCAAGCTGCAGCAACCCACCACCATCCTCGTCAGCTTTGAATGGCAGCAGTCAGAGGCCCCCGAATTACTCCAGAAACCAGGCTCCCTGTTCCTTTTAAAGGAGAGGGGAAGAGAAAGGAAGCTGCAGCTTTTGGGGAGGGCCAGTGTGGCCCTGCAGGGACCTGCCCTGAGTCCTTTCACTTCACCCCTTCTATCTAAAGCAGCTTCCTTCTAGCTCAGCATACATATCTGATGGGTAGAACCCCCCCCGGGTGGTGCTCCCCCAGCTAAAGGGGTCTGGGTGCTTGAACCAGGGCTTTCTCCCTTGGGCCACTGCTTTCTGCTGGGTTTGGAGGAGGCTGGAGCAGCTTCACCCCATGGTGCTGGCTCTGGGAGGCAAACTGGGGGAGTCTGAAGCCAAAATGCACCTTGAGCCCCACGCTTCCACATCTCTGGAGCTGCACCTACAAGCACGGGAGCAGCTTTTTGGAGCCCAGGAGATCATTTTAAGAGAGCCAGTGTAAGATCCCGCCTATTTCTGCTCTGAAGCAAGCTGCAACAAACTCGGCTGATGCTGAGCGGCTGATGCTTAAACAACCACAGACAGCGAGCAGACTGCATCCACCTCGTCGCTCCTACCCAACCCCA
>NC_048915.1:5528896-5545049 GCF_011077185.1 Oxyura jamaicensis
CCCCCCCCCCCCCCCCCCCCCCCAGCCTTCTGCAGCCCCCCGGGGGCGGCCGAGCCCCGACCGCACCGGGCAGAGCCGCGGCCGGGGCGTTCCGCGGGCGGACGGCTCCCTCTGGCGGCCGGGGGCCTGGCTGTGCCGCTCCGCCGGAGCCTTCCCGAGCCCGGGTGTTCCCCCCCGGGGCTCGGTCACCCCGCGGGGAGGCTCCCCGGGCCCGTCCCGAAGCTGTCGGTGCTTGGCACCCCGCTCGCAGCGTTCGGTTGCCGCATGGGGAAGGAGCTGGAGGCTCTGCGGCTGCCTGGTTTCCACAGCCGGCCCATCTTCCAGCTCCACGCCGGCATCCGATCTGCTGTGAGTTGGGTGAATATTTATGAGGGCTCTGATGAAGAGGCAGATTCGGAGCGCGTTTGGAAGGAACCGGAGTCTGGCCCCTCGTTGAAATGCAGCTGTCTTAATTTCTTGATTCATTTCCAACTTGCAAATAAAACATTTGCAATTCCCATCCAATAAAAAAAAAAAAAAAAAAAAAAAAAAAAAAAAAACCCCTTAAAGTTAGCTGATTGCACGGTAAGTGACGAGGCAGCAGTTTGCAAAGGGCCCAGGAAGGCGATTCAAGTGGAAAGCGAGCACGGGGCCAGAAAGGAGCCATATGGGAAACACCCTGCTGTAGGGCCAGGTGTGTATGGGGATGGAGAGCACCTGATACTGGTTCTGCTGGGTTTGGAGCTGTTCCCTGCTGAAATCCCAAATCAGCCCCCCTCAGGGGACGTGTACCCAGCTGGGGCCAAGCCATGGCCCCATTTGCCCATGGTGCTGCGATGACGCCCCACGGGACTGCGGCACCCAGCGCGCTCGCCGCCGCTCCCCGGGGTTTGTTCCCCTGCCAAGCCAACAATGCGCTGCTAATAAACAAAAATTGACTTTTATTTATCTTACAAAGCGAAGCCCCGTTGCTCCCGCTGCATGGCTTTAATCCTTCCTGCTGTCGATGGCAATAATGAGAGAGACACCTGCGGATCTGGTCAGAGCTGCGGGCTCCTCTTTAGCTATTAGGGGATCGATGCCCTCCTCGGCGCTGCTAATAGCGGTCTGCCCCGCTTGATTGCGAGGGGACTGGGAAGGGTTTGGTGCTGTTTGAAGGTGCCCAACCCATTTCTGGTGACTTTGCTCAGCCCCACAGAGCTGCCAATCATGAGCAGTCGAGGGGGGACAAATCACCGTGCATGTTTGCAGAGGTGCAAGAGGGGAAAAAGGAGCAGCCCTCACTTAAGAAACTTATTGAGAGGCTGAAATTGTCCCCAGGGAAGGGAATGAGCAATTGAGATGCCCACAAAAGAGTCTTAAGGAGATAGAAAAGCTAGCTGCAAGCCTCACACCACGTCCCCTGCCCACACCCAGCACAGGCTTGTTTTGATTCAAGGAAATCAACGCATTGTCTCAGTTCATTAACAATCCATCTCGTTTTTATTGTCCAGTTTTTAAAAAGTTGGCAATTTTCTATTCATAGTTATAAAATAATCCTATTTTACAAAGATTTACAGCTGCGTGAGCGCCCAGCAGTGAACAAGGCTGGCTCTGGCACATCTTAAATAGTCAAACCACAATTTCTGTTTGTTTGTTTGTTTAAAAATAAAAAATAAAAAAAAATCTGAGGGGAATCAGCACCAAGCCCTCCCCTCCAGCCCCAAACAGGACATACCAGAGCGAGAGGGTTTGTATAAAAGTCGATTTATTTCTTTGGGACAGGCACAGGGAGGGGCAGAGGGGCCGGTGGTGAGCCCCAGCACCAAGGACAGGTGCCGTGGCGATGTCCCTTTGTTTTTCACCCCAAACCGAGCTGCTGGGGGGGTCACACCAGCTGGGGGGCTCTGCCCTCACCGGGTCCCCCTGACCCTGCACCCTCCCTCCCACGGGCTCCCCAGTTTGTGCAGCCCTCGGGGCCGGGATGGCGCAGAGGTGGCTTCCTGTGGGTTTGCAGTTTTCAGTCTCTAGGTCCGGCGGTGCCCTCAGTACAGGGGTCCCTTGACAGCACCCGGCTCCGTCAGGCGCGCCGAGGCGTACGCGGAGGCTCCGAGGCAGGCGGCCGGCTCGCAGAAGCCCGGTAGCCCCGTGGGGCCGGGTAAACCCGGGCGGCCAGCCTCCCCCGGGGCGCCCGGAGGGCCCCGCTCCCCATCCTTGCCATCCAGTGCGTGGCCGGGGATGCCGGGGAGACCTGCGAGGGGAGCGTGGCTGTGAGCTGGGGTGCTCAGCTCCGGCTCCCAGCGCCTTTGGTGGAGCGGAGCATGGGACGTGCTGCCCCCAGAGCTGGCAAATCCATGGGGCAGGAAGGGGTGCTACCACTCAGATTTGTGGGATGAATCTGCCCAGGTTTGTAGGCGTGAGTCAGAGGTGCCTGGTTTTATCTGTTACATGGGTCTGGGGCTGCCCCGTGTGCCCCCAGGGGCTTACCTGGGATCCCTGGGGGGCCCGGCATCCCTGGGTGTCCGCGGCCGATGTCTCCCCGCTCACCTTTCTCCCCGCGCTTTCCTGGGGGGGAAAAAGAGGGAAGGGAAGGCCGGAGCTGCAGCAGGAACCATGGAGACTCTGGAGGGGGTCTATGGGGTGGGGGGGCTCAGTATGGGTGGGTGGGGAAATATGGGAGTGGGCGGCCTCAAGGAACGTTTCTGTGCCCTATTGCTGCTGCGGGCTGTCCAGCACGGCATGGGGTGGGTATGGCTTTGTTTTGGGGGTGCAAAGAGAAAACGCTGAGCTTTATTCTGCAGCTACGGTGCCTGTCAGAATTGGGGTGGGGATGGGAAAACGCTCCCTGCAGACAGCTGCGAGCTTTCACTTCATTGAAAACCCCAACCCAAAGAACTCAGCAGGTGGGTGAGCCTGCTCCCTTAGGGCAGGGCAGATTATTTCAGAACCTCCTCTGCTTTTTACCCCGACAGAGGCCCAGCCACGCCATCCCTCTGCTCGCCATCCCCGAGCCCCCTGCCACTCACCTTTGGGTCCGATGTTGCCGATCTGCCCGGCGGCACCCAGGATGCCGGGGACACCTCGAGGTCCCATGGGTCCATGTGGGCCTTGCTCTCCAGGTGGGCCTGGAGGCCCAGGAGGTCCTGGGGGGCCCATGGCACCGGCTCCCCCCAAGGCAGCTCTCTTGGCACTCACGGCCACCTCCGCCAGCTGCTCTGTAGGGCAGAGAGGGGCCGGTGTGGGACAGGACATGGCAGCAGCCCAGCTGGTGGGGTCCCGCTCATGGGGTGTGTGGGCACCGGGTGCCACTCGCCCCCCTCACCTTGCAGCATCTTCAGCACCACGTCAACAATGTGCTGGTCCCCAGCATCCCGGCCCTGCGGGCAGCAAGAGGAGGGATGCACCACGAGGGGAGAGCTCCTTCCATCCCCAGAGCTGGCCCTGTCCTGCTCCCCCAGCCCAAAGCACCTCCCTGCACCCTCACCCCCTTCCCAACCCTTCTTTGTTCCCCGTTCAGTCCCAGTACAGGTGCTCCAGCCTCAGCTCGTGCCAGCCCTACAACCTGCTCGCCTCATTCTGCAACTCTAAAAGCAAGCTTATGTTGGAAGAATTCTGTTCTGGGAAACAAAGGATACGTGCAGAGGTGCACGTTGGACCTAAATCCGCCGCCTTTGCTATGTACAGGGAGAAAAAAAAAGAGCTGAGCTCTTCTTTTCTGGAAAGGTGGGCTCCCGACTCCAGCTCAGCCCTCCTGGCGAGCTGCAACGTGGGGCTTATTCTGAAATAATCGGCTCAGCTCCAGCTGCCCGGAGGAAGCAGTCGCTAAGGGAAGGTCAGGCAACAACTCAGACACTGGCAATGCCCCCGGCTCACCGCCCGGGTGGGCACACAGTGGCCAGGGATTTCTGGGGTACTCACCGCTACGCCCCGCTGGCCAGGCATCCCCGGCACGCCGCGCTCCCCGACGAGTCCTCGTGGGCCAGGGGGGCCCGGGTAGCCTCGCACACCCGGTGCGCCCGCATCCCCCGAGGGGCCGGGGAAGCCGAGCTCGCCCTGGACACCTTGCTGCAGGGGGATGGAGCAGTGGCATGGGTGGTGAGCTCAGCACAGGGCCGGGGGGCCACATCCAGCTCCGTGGAGGATGATCGCCTCCAGCTGAGGGTCCCTTGGAGCTGCTCAGCACCACGGTGCGGGGCTCCGCTCGCCCCCAGCAGCCGGTCACTCACCTGTCCCTTCGGCCCCGGCTCGCCTGATTCACCCTGGGGACAGAGGACACAAGAAATGCGATGAGGAAGCAGCACTCGTTCAGCAATGCTCCAGGGGAGGCACGTGCACCCCCCCGAGAGCTGACCCCGCGCCCCCCAGGAATGCCCACCAGGTTCACCCCTGCCCCCAGGGCCCTACCTTCTCGCCCTTCACCCCCGCGAGGCCGTGAACGCCGGGGTCTCCCTAAAGCAAAGACAACAAGAGCTGTGAAACCCCCACCAGCACCCACTTGAACCCCACCCCCCATCCTGCCGCGTTAGAGCTGCTGCTCCTCCACGCAGAGGCTCGCAGGGGGATACTCACGATGCCACCTTTGGGCCCAGTTTTCCCTGGGGAGCCCTGGAGAAAGGAGGGAAGGGGGTCAGCCGACGAGCGGGTGCGTCCCACGAGCACCACGTGGCTGCTAAAAGCTTCCCCCCCCCGGCCCCAAACCCCTGCGCTGCAGTGAGCCCCACAGCTGTCACCTTGTCTCCTTTGACTCCCGGCAAGCCCTGGGGTCCTGGGATTCCTGGCGGACCCTGTTCACCTTTGGGCCCCTGGAAGTTGAGGTAAGAGAAGGAAAAGAGGAAAGTGAACGGCAGAAGCCCTGGGGAACATCCTCTGCCCCCAGCTGAGCATCGCCTGCAGAGCGATGGGCTGCAGGGTGCTGCACCGAGACGGGGAGCTCTGTCCCTTCCCACAGCTCCGCCACCCCGACCCGAATCCCACAGCTGTGGGGGCACAGGGCAGGACGGCAGGAGGACAGAGCCCCTGCTCCACTTTCATGAGCCAGGGGGGTTCTGCAGGGAAGGGGCTCCGACCCCATAAGGACGAAGCTCACTCTGGGGCCATTTTCCACTCCAGGAAAGCCTCCAAGAGGGGCCAGGCGCTCACCCCATCGGCTGCCTCATTCTGGCAGGGCAGGGATGAAATTCCTGCCCCCCTGGGGGCTGCTAATCCCAGCACTACTCACCCTGCTGGCTAATCCCTCACCCCGCCGATCACACCCCGCAGTGATCAAAGCAGCGGCTCCAGCCTTGCCCCGAGCCGTCCCCCCCTGTACCCGTGTCCTCCCCACCCCACCCCCGTGTTCTCACCGCTCTGCCCTGCTCGCCAGGGGCACCCACGAGGCCGCGCTCGCCCCGGTCACCCTGCAAAGAGAACAAAGTCAGGGGCAGTGCCCGGCACGGCCGCAGCCCCCCCGTGCCCCCCACTCACCTTCAGCCCGGGGACGCCCTGCGGTCCCTGCTCGCCCCGGGGGCCGGGCTCGCCCTAAGGAGGAAAAACACCCGGCGCAGGGGGTCAGTGCTGCGAGGGGCAGGGGTAGCGCAACGGGTGCTGGTGCTGCCCCCCTCGCAGGCGGGTGCCATCGTGAGCCCTTCGTCCTTTGCAGGGGACGCTGCAGGGGACACGTGGCCCCATCCTGGATCCCTGCAGCCTTTGTGGGTGGCTGCTGGCTGCAGAGCGTGGCCACGGAGGGGTTCGAGCCAGGGCTGGAGCCCCAGGGAGTGTAACGAAGGTGCTGAGCCCCGTCCCATGGGCTCCAGAGAGGTTTGTGACAGCAAACAGAGCGGAAAGCGCAGCCCCGCGCTGCTGGGGAGGCTCATTCGGGTCTCTACTCACCAACTGCCCCGGGGCGCCGGTGATGCCTGGCTGGCCCCGAGCACCCACTTCGCCCTGAGAACAGACAGAGCCACTCAGGGACGGGTCCCCGTCCCCCCCCCGCCAGGGCTGCAGGAGGGGAGCGGGACGTGGGACGTGCTGCGGATGGGGAGGGGGGCACGGGAGGGGGACGAGGCTGCGGGCTCAAGCCCCACGCCCACCTTATCTCCTGGGCCACCTTTGCTTCCCGGCTGGCCCGGCAAGCCCTGCAGAAACACAGCAGGATCAGACCCCACGCCCCGGGCAGGGGGGCACCACCCTGTCCCAGGGGGTGACATCCCTGCTGGGTGCTGCCCCTGCACCCAGCACCACCCGGGGGCTCCCCTACTCACAGCCTGTCCCCGGTGTCCCGGAGGCCCCGGGCGGCCAGGCTGTCCTGCGCTGCCCTGCAGGGAACAAGAGGATGTCACCAGTGCGGGGAACGCGGCAGAAATGGGGTCACCATGGTGGGACAAGGGGAGTGTGGTCCTTGATCTCATGGGGACGGCCACGCTGCCAGGTGGGGACGTGCCCCACCAAGGGCCAGGAGCCTGTGCCGCCCGCCGTCCCCGTTGTTTCCAGTATTTATATCCTGGGAAGAGGAGCAGCGGGTGCTGGTTCCCCAGCGCCCAGCAGCTCCCTGCAGCCCCTCACCTTCACGCCGGGGATGCCCGGGGTGCCGTCCTTGCCATCGATGCCCGGGAGACCCTGCGAAAAGGGGACGGGTGGCTCAGTCTGACACCTCCGAGGGGCCAGGAAAGGAGGGGAAGGGAAAGGAGCCCAGCAGCCCTGCGTGCCCCCGGAGCAGCCAGGTGCTTCTGCAGGCTCACAGCCCTGCTCTGAGCCAGGATGCAAGGACACAAGGTGGCCCCGAGGGGACAGAGGGGACAGAGGCTGCTCCTCGCTCAGGGCTCAGGGCGCTGCCAAAGTACTCACATTCTCCCCCTTGGGGCCGATGTCTCCTTGGGGGCCCCTGATGCCGCGGCCACCCTGCAGTGGGAGAGAGCAGGGGGAATTTCTGCAGTGCCCTCAGCGCAGGGGATGGAGCCAATGGGCACGGAAAGGGAGGGGGTGCCCAGAGAGCCCCTCTCCACACCAGGGAGCGGTGCCAGGCTGGAGAAAAGGGGCCCGGGCACCGTGGGTTACCTACCAGCTCTCCCTTCTCGCCAGGCTCCCCCGGAGGTCCCCTGGGTCCTTCCTTGCCCTGCAGGGGAGAAAAATGGGGCTCAGCAGGGAAGAGCAGGGCCACCCACCCACCCACACCCAGGGCGAAGGGAGGGCACTCACCGGCCGCCCGGCCGCGCCGATGGTCCCCACCATCCCCTTGTAGCCGGCAGGACCCTGCAAAGAGAGCACGGAGGGGGGATTCCTCCCAGCCCAGCTCCGACCCCATGAGCTCCGGCTCCATTAGTGAGACCTCCATCCCCTGTGTTGGGGATGCTCCTGGCAAGCAGCCCCCAGCCCGCCCCTGCCCTGCCTGACCCCGGCACTTACTGTCTCGCCCTTGGGTCCTGCCATCCCCGGGTAGCCCCTCTGGCCCTGTGGTCCCTGGGGGGAGGAAACAAAGCTGGGCTCAGCTGGAAGCTGCCCGGGCACCAGCCAGCAGCACCCGGGGGGAGCCACAATTAAAGCAGAATCCGACACTGGAAATCAGCCACTTTTGCCAAACTCAAGGCGTTTTCGCCCTAATTCCGCCGGAGCCCAGCAGGCCCCTTTCCAGCTGTCGCTCCAATAACAGCAACAGCCCCAAACCGGGGCTGCTTCCCCCAGCAAAGCTCAGGGCTTCAAAGCCGTTTCACCCTTTGCTGCACCGGACGGCTCAGCCCGGTAATTGCTCTGCATCTTCAAAGTGCTCAGCGGGCTCGCGCGGCTTAATCCCCGCGTCCCAGCAGCGAGCTGGGCACCGCGGCCCCAGTTCGGCTGGGGCAGGGGGGGCTCAGAGGGAACGGGGGATTTGTCCCAGGTCCCAGGTCATCGAGCCAGCCTTTGTGACCCCCCCAGCAGTGGCAGCTCCGCCGCTGGGAGGAGGGAGGTGGAGGGGACGATGGCTGTGCCTCGGTCCCAGGGGTTGGTGCAGGGGCACACCGACACCACGTGCCCCGAGTATGGGGGCACGACCCAGCCGCCCCCAGCCCCTGCTCGGCCCCGAGCACCCCAGGAGAAGAGAAGTAAAGAGAAATAAATACGGTACTGGAGGGCCTGGGATGCCTTGCTCTCCGGAGACACCGACATCACCCTTGGGGCCCTGGGGAGGGATGGGGAGAAGAGAGGTGAGCACCAGGGTGAAACGTCCTGGGGAGCTGGGACCCCTCCCTTGGGACCTGGCAGGGGATGGGGATGGGGGGGGATGGGATGGGATGGGATGGGATGGGATGGGATGGGATGGGATGGGATGGGATGGGACGGGATGGGATGAGATGGGATGGAGCCAGGTTCCCCAGGGAGCACAGAGCCCCATCCTCCATGGGAAGATCACCCCACACCCTCCTCCTCCTCCCAGTCCTGATCTCCCTCCTCTCCTACTGACCTCTTCCCCACCTTCCCCCTTTCTCTCCCCACTGCCCTCAGCCCCAGCTCCCCGAGCCGCCCACCCCTGTCCCTGCTGGGATGTCCCCAGGGACTGGCCGATGCACACTGGCCCCACTCACCTGCCTGCCCTGCTGGCCGGGCTCTCCCAGGGCACCGGGACGGCCTCTGTGTCCCTAAGGGCAAGGAGGAGGAGGAGGTGAGCTCCCCTGAGCATGGCAGCAGCTCTGCAGCACCACCCAGAGCCACCCTGCCCACCACGTCCCTCCCAGGTGCCAGCTGGCAGCAATGCAGCAGCGCTCAGCACCCCACGGCCAGCTCCGTGCATGCGCATCGCCCCGCTGCTGGGCGGCCTGGAGCTGCCTGTGTCTCCAGACCGAGGAAGAATTCCTTCAGCCCTTCAGCCAGCCTCCACAGCAGTGGAAGGAACGGTCCCTGGTTGCACCCCGTTGGCTCCGGGGCTTCCTCACCTTCAGTCCCTGCAGTCCCTGGGGGCCCTTGGGACCCGGCGGGCAGTTGGTCGGGCACTGGTGGGGAAGAACAAGCACATGTTGGGCTGCGGAGGAGCTGTGCACAGGCACTGCTGCCCGAAGGACAAGCTCACGTGTGTAATGTCGAGGCTGGGAGATGCAGGAACCCACTGCTCCCAGCATCACTGCATTTCAGGACCCTGCTCCCCCCCCCAGTCACCAAATTAATGATGCATTTTGGGCCCGTGCAGCGTATGCTCTCCCAGCTGCTGCTAAGCTGTAAAAGCCTGTTGAAGGGGCGAGGTAACGGCAGCTCTCACCAAGAAATCAGCGCTGCCCTCCAGTCCTTGGATGTGTCCCGGGGGGCCCTGTGGGGAAGGAGATCATCAGCACCCGTGGGAGCAGACACTGGGGGGTAAATGTGGCACCCAGGAGGGAGGGAGGAGTGTGCCCATGGAGCTGGAGCAGTGCCCGCACGGATACTCACGGGTTTCCCTGGAGGGCCTGGGGGACCCCGCGGGCCGTCGGGTCCTGGGTCACCCTAGGAAAGAACCCCGAGGAGAGGGGGTTTAGGCGTGGGTGGGCAGCTGGTACTGCCAGAGCTGGCATGGAGAAGGGCGACGAAGCGCCGGGGACCCCGGCTGTCACACTGGGAATGGGGACGTCCCTGGCTGTGAACTGGGGGCATGATGGTGCAGGGGCACCTGGCTGTGGGTGCTGAGTCCGTCCCCGCTGTAGGGGATGCTCACACTCATGATGGGGTCTCCCAGGTTTGTCCCAGGTACCCCAAAGTATTGAGAAGGGTTTAGGGAGGGGGGGCTGCCCTGTTCTCCCTCCAGCCCCCTCACCTTAGGTCCCAGCGCTCCGATCTCCCCAGGGAGTCCAACCTGGCCTGGAAGCCCCTTAAGGAGAAGAGAGACATTCAGCGAGTGGGGGAGGGTGAGCCCCGAGCCCCCCTCCCTTTGGCGGTGCTGAGATCTGAACTCTGGCAGCACACCCCCAAGCCGGGGGCCTGGCCCACCGCCCCAACCCAAGCACAGCACTTACGGGTGGTCCTGGCAGCGAGGGGCCCTGCAACAAGAAGAGACACGGTGAGCCAAAATCTCCTGCCCCCCCCCCCCCCCCCCAAACCTGACAGCATCCCTGCTTCGTGCAGGGCGATACACGTGCCATCCCCAAGGATGCATCGGGGGGAGGGGGGGATCAGGGCTTTGTCCCTGCTCTGTTCCAGCCCTGTTTGTGGGTGCTGGAGCCGGGAGCGGGTGCATCACGCCCGGTGCTGGTGCCCGGGAGAGAGGGGGATACTCACAGGGAGCCCCGGTGGCCCTGGGAGTCCGGGCTGGCCCTGCCGGGACAGAAGGGAAAACGTGAGGGTCTGGCCCACCCTGCCAAGCCCTATTGCTGCTGTGGCAACTGCTAAAATCCCCCCCAGCATCCTGTCCCTGTGCCCCAGCGCTGCCCCAGTCCATCGCCCCAGTCCTGCACCCGCGTGTCCCCTCCACGGCGCTGGGACGGCCCCAGCCTGGCCAGGGCCCCGCTCGCTGCAGGTGGGGGCAGGTGGGGGCCCCGGGGTGATGGTCCCCAACCTTACCTTCAGTCCTGGCCCCCCCATGGGCCCGGGCTCCCCTTTTGCTCCCGTGAGACCCTGTAAGAGGAGAGAGAGCAGGAGGTCACTGCCACTGCGCCCACCGTCCCCTCCCTCCCCGAGTCCTTCTCCAGCCACCCGTGTTTTTGCTGGGGCTGCTCCCATGGCAGGGGGTGAGGGTGGGGATTTCTCTTTGTCACTCAGCCATGAACACGTCCCAGAACAAATTGGGGCTGGTGCCTGTGACGAAGCCGGGTGGCACAGGAGAGCTGGGGCAGCATCGCAGTGATGCTCCGAGCCCCCGGCTGCGTTAGCCTCGGTCCCAGCAGGCAGAGCTGGGACAAATCCTGACCTGCCCCATCCCTCGCTCAGCATCCTGAGGGCTGCCCCAGCTCGCTGCGGAGGGTTTCACCCCCCCCTCCCAGCCGATGGCTTGAGCTGCCCCTGCTGCCCGGGCTAATTCTGCACGGCGCAGAGCAGGCGGGGATGGAGCAGGGTGAGCCTGAGCTGAAATCTTGTGCAGGGCGGGTTAACCCGGGGGAGTAACGCATGCCTGCAGTGACATTGTCATCCTGCTCATTTATTACTGAGGAATAAATAAACCCTTTTATGAATTTTTATATTTTAGGAATTGATGTCCAGAGACACAAAAGAGTTTGGGTTTCCTACTGATAACCAGGCGAAGGTCTGATGCTCAGCACCGCACTCGGGAAGGAGGCACCAAACCCTGTGGGTGCCCATCGCACACCCCACGTACCCCACAGCAGGGACGTGGCTCCAGCCCCTCTCCCCCGGCTGTGACAGCCCCAGTTCTGCCGGGAAGGGGACAATGGGGACATGAGGGTGCCACCGGGGTGGCTCCAGCAGAGCCGTGAGGTTGCTCTGGGTTTGTGCTAGGGCAAACGAGCCGAGCAAGGGCTTGGGACAGACGCTGCCGCTGAGGAAATGTGTCCTGGAGCCCCTCTGTGCTCCGCAGGAAAGGGTGCCAGAGCTTTAAGCTGCACGAGGCTTCTCCATGGGTTGTCTGAGAGGAGCCAGCCCCGGTCCTGGCCAGCAGATCGCCCCCAGTACCCCCAGCAGCACCGGGCTCAGCACCCCCATCCTGCGGCTCCACGCGGGGCCCCGGGCATTTGCTGCACCGCAGTGCCGTGGGACAAGGGCTCGGTACTCACGTCGATGCCCGGCTTCCCTGGGGGCCCGTCTGGACCGGGGGCTCCGGGCTCCCCCTTGGCACCCTTGGAGAGAAAATAGCCACGGTGCAAATTAGAAAGGGCTCTTCCAGTAGGGCGAGACAACCGGAGGGCTCGGAGGGACACGTGTACTCACCGGAGAGCCGGGGGCTCCAGGAGAGCCTTTGTCACCCTGGGGAAAAGGAGGATGGTTACGAATGGGGCCTGTCACCCTGCAGAGATGGGCCCTGCAGCGTGGAGTGCTCAGGACCAGCTCTGTGCCTCCTGTGCACCTCCCAAAGCCGGTGCAAGGCTCCCGGGGCCAGGATGGGGATGGAGGTGAGAAGAGAAAGGGCTTTGGTGCAGTTGCATGACGCCTGCGGCTCCCCCAGGTATAAATAGCACTAAAAAAACACCCGGGGCCGGGGTAGAGCCCGGGGAGGGCAGGCAGAAGGGGCACTCAGAGGCTCACAGATCTCCCTTCTGATCGGGCTCCCACCCCGCAGCTCTGGGGAGGCTCCAGGAGTCACGGCCGCTTGCCACAGCCCTCGGCCACGTCACTGCTCCGTGGGCACCCAGCCTGGGGTCCTGCTGCTCCCAGTCCCCCTCCTCCCTGGGCAGGATCCATCCCTGGAGCCACCCAGACAGGGCTGCCCCAAGCACCATGGACCAAAAGTTCCCAAAAAAAGCATTTCAGGCCCCATTTCCCAAGGAAGCTACAGGCTGCTGTCCCCAAACTGTCCCCATGCTGTCCCCAAGCGCCAGCTCCCGCTGCCACCAGCGCTGCCCAGAGCCACGGGGATGCTCGGCAGGGGCCCCACACCCCAGCCCTGGAGCAGGGCAGGGCAGGAACCCGTCGGCATCGCAGCCCCTGCCTCCGCCGAGCCTCTGCCCACACACAATGTCCCCTTTGTGCTGCAGCCCCCCCCCGCCGCCCGCACTCACGTCAATGCCATCCGCTCCCGGCACTCCTGGTGGACCGGGGGGCCCTCGCGGCCCA
This sequence comes from Oxyura jamaicensis, assembly GCF_011077185.1. Lineage (NCBI taxonomy): Eukaryota > Metazoa > Chordata > Aves > Anseriformes > Anatidae > Oxyura > Oxyura jamaicensis. The sequence continues at coordinate 5,541,491 of NC_048915.1, forward strand.
GGCTCTCCTGGTGGCCCTCGCTAAGGGGAAAAGGGAGGGGAGCAGGGTCAGGAAGGAGCAGCCAGACCCCAGGAGATGCTTGGGGTCGGGGGCTGCCTGGGGTGAGGCACTCGCCACCAGCACATGCTGGGGACACTTCTCCAGAGGGCTGGGACAGAGCGAGCACCCCATGGCACTGGCACTCCTGTCACCCCCTGGGCCCTTCGGTGCCAGCCTGTGCCCCCTGGGAAAAGCACAGATGGAAACACCTGGGGAATTGGGGAAATCCCCCCTATGCTGGCATGACGCCCCCATCCCCACCCCATCGCTGCCCTTCCTCCCCTCCTGCCCTGCTGCCAACGGGGCTCTGGCCCCGGCCGGGAGCGGGGGCTCAGCGGGCTGCTGGCAGTGCCTGCAGAGGCTCCCCTCCGCTCGGGGAGCAAGCTCGGCACCAGCATGTCCAAAAGGGGTTTTAGGTGCCTATAGCCCCAGTGTGAAATGGGAACGCCGAGCTCCCAGCACCGCGGCTGGCTCGCTGCCCGGCGAGCGGTGAGCGCGATCGCGGCTTCGCGCTGTGGCGGCTCACAAAAGCGCCATTCAGCCCGCACCAAGGGAGCCCCCGAGCTGCCTGGCCTCCAGCTTTGAGGTTTTTACAGGAGCAGCTCCGCAAAGAAACCTCTGTTATCCTAACGGGGCGTCTGTGGGGAGGAGGCTGTGGTGGCAGAGCCCGAGCCCCTGGCGTTCCTGGAGATGAAAATGGGAGCAGCGGCGGCCGGGTCTGGCACAGCTGGACTGCTGCAGCCATCGAGGCTCATTTATTTTAAAAGATGTGTGAGGACGGGAGGTCGAGCTGCTTTGTTCACAAAACCGAGGGCGTCCTGGCTTCACCTTGGAATTAAACCCTGCAGTCGGGGCCGGGAGTGAGAGCGAGCCCCGGTGAATGGCACCTTTGTGCTCCCCAAACCATTTCCAAACGCTCCCTTGTCCCGAGGCTCCCGTGTCCCAGCTGCTGCTGGCCAGAGCTCCCCGGGCAGACGGAGGCAGGCAGCCCCACGGGGAGAATTTCCCAAAGCTTCCCCTCCCGACCTCCAAACGGGACTGCTGGCGCTGCGGGGCCGTGAGAGCTCTCCTCTGCTCCGTGCCCCCGGAGGGACCCGCCACAGCACTCGCTCTGAGGAGCCGAGGGACGCGGCCCCGTCGCTTCTCCCCGATTTGTGTTCTCCTGCCTCTGGGTAAGTTTGGCTCCCCAGGACCCCGGCCCCCTGGCCCCCAGCACCCCTCTCCCCTCAGACAGCCCCCGCAGAGCCCTTCAGGGGGGCTGAGCCCCCCCGGACCCCCTGCAGCCTGGCTCTGCAGCACGTCCCAGCAAAGCAGAAACAAACTCCAAAGCTAAAATTGGGATGCTGCTGGGGGGAGCCCCCCCTCCTGTCCCGAGGGGACGACAGAGAGGTTCGCTAACACGTCCCCAAGGCTGAGCCGAGCTGCCCAGCCCCATCCCTGTCCCAGGGAGCTGGAGGAGCTCTGGGCACGGGGCTGGGAGTCCCGCCTGGGGCACAAGGGAGTAGCCGGCGGCGTGCCGGGGCCAGGCTGGAGGTCCCAAGGGTGCGCGGTGCTGCCAGCCGGCACCGGGGGGCACGGGGCGGTCCCCTGGCACCCCCCACACCCCAGTAGAGCACGGGGGGATCAGGGGGGACAACTCACAAGCTGGGCCAGGCAGAGGCAGGCGTGGAGGAGCAGGCAGAGCCCGAGGCTGCGGCCGGCCATGGCGGGGGCGGCCGGCACCGAGTGGCGGGGGCTTCAGCGGGGGCTTCGTCGCGCTTCGGTGCGGCTGCTGGACTGCTCGGTGGGACGGGGAGAAGGAGGAGGAGGAAGAGGAGGGGGAGGAGGAGGAGGAAGGGCCTTATTAATATGGAGCAGCAGGGGGCGAGGGCAGGCGCAGGCCCCCCCGCAGGTGAGCGTGCTGCTATTTTGGGCTGCGCAGGCTGGACGGTGACGGTGGCTGGGAGATGGCAGCGGTGGCACAAAGGGGGCTTTGATGCAGGCCAGGGGCTGGGAGATGGGGACAGGGGAACAGAGGGGGTCTGCTGTGCCTGGCCCCCCGTTCCTATGTGAGCCCCTGAGTGGGGCTGAGCCCCCATGCACCATAGCAGCCACCCCATGGGTCCCCAGCAAGCCCCCATCATGGTGCTGGGAGGGGATGGGGGAGCAGGAGCCCCTTGGTCGGGGATGGGGGGCCACTGTGCTGCCCCCCAGCCGGGTTCCATCCCCAAGCCTGTCTCCCCCTCTCCACCCCCACTGCCAGCCACCCCCCCTGGTTCTGCCATCCCCAGGAGGCTCGGGGATGATTCATCTCTGCCAGATCGCCTTCCTCCTCCTCCTCCTCTTCCTCCTCCTCCTCCTCCTCCTCACAGAGGGCTCAGAGGCTCCGCAGCAGGCTGATTCACCATCAGGGTGCTTGGAAACCTTCGGCAGCCCCCAGTCCCGTCAGGTGGGAGAGGCGCAGGAGAGGCACCGGCGCTGGGGTCTCTGCTTCTGCCCCCCCCCCAGGAGCAGCCGAAGCTGCCCCCCGTGTTGGCGGGCAGGGGATCGCTTCCACCCCGACCTTGTGCCTTCAAACCGAGCCCCTGGGGGCTGCGCCCCTGGGTTCCCAGGCACCCAGACGGGATCCTCGCCCGCCTGAAGGTCATCCTGGAAGCCCTGCGTGACCCCCGGCACCCCCCGGACTCCTGCACAGCACCATTCCTGCCCCCCCCCGTGCCCCCAGCTGCCCCCAGCCAACCTCCCCCAGCCCCCACGCCCCCCCCAAGCCCCTCTGCCCCCCCAGCCAACCCCCCCAAGCCCTTATCCTCCCCCAAGCCCCCCTGCTCCCCCAGCCACCCAGCCCCCCCTACCCTCCCTGCACCCCCCAATCGCCCCCAAGCCCCCACGTCCCCCCAGCCTCCCACGTCCCCCCCAACCCCCCCTGATCCCCCCAGCCAACCGCCCCCAGCCCCCCTTCTCCCCCAAACCAACCACCCCCCCACCCCCAGCCAACCCCCCCGCCCCCAGCCCCCCCAAGCCTCCCCCAGCCCCCGCTCCCATTCACCCCCCGCCCCCTCCACTCACTCCCCGCCCCCCCAACTCCCTCCCCCGCCCCTTCCCGGCCCGTCACGTGACCCTGCCCATTCATGCCTCCCCCGCTCCCCCGTCCCGCCTCCCTCCCATTGGCTCCCTCGGGGCTTTGACGCTCCTCAGCGAATCAGCGCCGGGAACGGGGCGAGGGGGCGGGGACGAAGAAGGCGTTAAAGCGCGCGCGGTGCCCACCCATTGCCTCCTCCCCTGGGAAGCCACGCCCACTACCGGCGACCGGAAGCAGGAAGCGGCGGGGGCCCGGCGGCGCCGTGACCCGCGGGCGGGCACCGGCGGCGGCCGCGCCATGACGGGGAAGTCGGTGCGCGACGTGGAGCGGTACCAGGCCGTGCTGGCAGGGCTGCTGCTGGACGAGGCCAACAAGTACTGCGCCGACTGCCAGGCCAAAGGTACCGGCGGCGGGACGTGCTGCCGCCGTCCTCCTCCCGATGATCCGGGGGGGGGGGGGGGG